>NC_053025.1:544155670-544455670 GCF_003073215.2 Triticum urartu | reverse complement strand
CGTTAAGCGTGCGGACCCTATGGGTTCGAGAACTATGTAGACATGACTGAGACACATCTCTGGTCAATAAACAATAGCGGAACCTGGATGCTCATATTGGTTCCTACATATTCTACGAACATCTTTATCGGTCAAACCGCAATAACAACATACGTTATTCCCTTTGTCATCGGTATGTTACTTGCCCGAGATTCGATCGTCGGTATCATCATACCTAGTTCAATCTTGTTACCGGCAAGTCTATTTACTCATTCTGTGATGCACCATCCTGCAACTAACTCATTAGTCACATTGCTTGCAAAGCTTATAGTGATGTGCATTACCGAGAGGGCCCAGAGATACCTCTCCGATACTTAGAGTAACAAATCCTAATCTTTATCTATGCCAACCCAACAAACACCTTCGGAGACACCTGTAGAGCATCTTTATAATAACTCAGTTACGTTCTGACGTTTGATAGCAGACAAGGTGTTCCTCCGGTATTCGAGAGTTGCATAATCTCATAGTCACAGGAATATGTATAAGTCATGAAGAAAGTAATAGCAATACAACTTAACGATAATTATTCTAAGCTAACGGATGGGTCTTTTCCATCACATCATTATCTAATGATGTGATCCCGTTCATCAAATGACAACACATGTCGATGGTCAGGAAACTTAACCATCTTTGATTATCGAGCTAGTCAAGTAGAGGCATACTAGGGACACTCTGTTTTGTCTATGTATTCATACATGTACTAAGTTTCCGGTTAATACAATTCTAGCATGAATAATAAACATTTATCATGATATAAGAAAATATAAATAACAACTATATTATTTCCTCTAGGGCATATAGGAGGGAGGAGTACGTCGGTGGAGCAACATGGGGCCCACGAGGGTGGAGGGCGTGCCTGGGGGGGGGGGGGGGGGGGGGGGTAGGCGCGCCCCCTACCTCGTGGCCTCCTCCTTTGTTTCTTGACGTAGGGTCCAAGTGAAGGAAATATGCCCTAGAGGCAATAATAAAGTTATTATTTATTTCCTTATTTCATGATAAATGTTTATTATTCATGCTAGAATTGTATTAACCGGAAACATAATACATGTGTGAATACATAGACAAACAGAGTGTCACTAGTATGCCTCTACTTGACTAGCTCGTTAATCAAAGATGGTTATGTTTCCTAACCCATAGACAAAGAGTTGTTATTTGATTAACGGGATCACATCATTAGTGAATGATCTGATTGACATGACCCATTCCATTAGCTTAGCACCCGATCGTTTAGTATGTTGCTATTGCTTTCTTCATGACTTATACATGTTCCTATGACTATGAGATTATGCAACTCCCGTTTGCCGGAGGAACACTTTGTGTGCTACCAAACGTCACAACGTAACTGGGTGATTATAAAGGAGCTCTACAGGTGTCTCCAATGGTAGATGTTGGGTTGGCGTATTTCGAGAATAGGATTTGTCACTCCGATTGTCGGAGAGGTATCTCTGGGCCCTCTCGGTAATGCACATCACATAAGCCTTGCAAGCATTGCAACTAATGAGTTAGTTGCGAGATTGTATTACGGAACGAGTAAAGAGACTTGCCGTAACGAGATTGAACTAGGTATTGAGATACCGACGATCGAATCTCGGGCAAGTAACATACCGATGACAAAGGGAACAACGTATGTTGTTATGCGGTCTGACCGATAAAGATCTTCGTAGAATATGTAGGAGCCAATATGAGCATCCAGGTTCCGCTATTGGTTATTAACTGGAGACGTGTCTCGGTCATGTCTACATTGTTCTCGAACCCGTAGGGTCCGCACGCTTAAGTTTGATGACAGTTATTATGAGTTTATGCATTTTGATGTACCGAAGTTAGTTCGGAGTCCCGGATGTGATCCGGACATGACGAGGAGTCTCGAAATGGTCGAGACATAAAGATTGATATATTGGAAGCCTATATTTGGATATCGGAAGTGTTCCGGGTGAAATCGGGATTTTACCGGAGTACCGGGAGGTTACCGGAACCCCCCGGGAGCCTATATGGGCCTTAGTGGGCCTTAGTGGAAAAGAGAAGGGGCAGCCCAAGATGGGCCGCGCGCCTCCCCTCCCCTAGTCCTATAGGACAAGGAGAGGGGGCCGGCCCCCCTCTCTCTTTTCCCCCTCCGTGAATCCTATTCCAACTAGGATTGGGGGGGAGGAATCCTACTCCCAGAGGGAGTAGGACTCCCTTGGCGCGCCCTCCTTGGCCGGCCCCCCCCTTGGCTCCTTTATATACGGAGGCAGGGGGCACCTCTAGACACACAAGTTGATCCACGTGATCGTTCCTTAGCCGTGTGCGGTGCCCCTGCCACCATATTCCACCTCGGTCATATCGTTGTAGTGCTTAGGCGAAGCCCTGCGTCGGTAGAACATCAAGATCGTCACCACGCCGTCGTGCTGACGGAACTCCTCCCCGACGCTTTGCTGGATCGGAGCCCGGGGATCGTCATCGAGCTGTACGTGTGCTAAGAACTCGGAGGTGCCGGAGTAACGGTGCTGATCGGTCGGATCGTGAAGACGTACGACTACTTCCTCTACGTTGCGTCAACGCTTCCGCAGTCGGTCTGCGTGGTACGTAGACAACACTCTCCCCTCTCGTTGCTATGCATCCCATGATCTTGCGTGTGCGTAGAAATTTTTTGAAATTACTACGAAACCCAACAGTGGCATCCGAGCCTAGGTTATTATATGTTGATGTTATATGCACGAGTAGAACACAAGTGAGTTGTGGGCGATATAAGTCATACTGCCTACCAGCATGTCATACTTTGGTTCGGCGGTATTGTTGGACGAGACGACCCGGACCAACATTACGCGTACGCTTACGCGAGACCGGTTCCCGACGTGCTTTGCACAGGTGGCTTGCGGGCGACTGTCTCTCCAACTTTAGTTGAACCAAGTATGGCTACGCGGTCCTTGCGAAGGTTAAAACGGAGTCTATTTGACAAACTATCGTTGTGGTTTTGATGCGTAGGTGAGATTGGTTCTTGCTTAAGCCCGTAGCAGCCACGTAAAACTTGCAACAACAAAGTAGAGGACGTCTAACTTGTTTTTGCAGGGCATGTTGTGATGTGATATGGTCAAGACATGATGCTATATTTATTGTATGAGATGATCATGTTTTGTAACCGAGTTATCGGCAACTGGCAGGAGCCATATGGTTGTCGCTTTATTGTATGCAATGCAATCGCGATGTAATGCTTTACTTTATTACTAAACGGGTAGTGATAGTCGTGGAAGCATAAGATTGGCGAGACGACAACGATGCTACGATGGAGATCAAGGTGTCGCGCCGGTGACGATGGTGATCATGACGGTGCTTCGGAGATGGAGATCACAAGCACAAGATGATGATGGCCATATCATATCACTTATATTGATTGCATGTGATGTTTATCCTTTATGCATCTTATTCTGCTTTGTATGCGTAGAATTATAAGATGATCTCTCACTAAATTTCAAGAAAAGTGTTCTCCCTGAGTATGCACCGTTGCTAAGTTCGTCGTGCCGAGACACCACGTGATGATCGGGTGTGATAAGCTCTACGTTCACATACAACGGGTGCAAGCCAGTTTTGCACACGCAGGAATACTCGGGTTAAACTTGACGAGCCTAGCATATGCAGATATGGCCTCGGAACACGTGAGACCGAAAGGTCGAGCGTGAATCATATAGTAGATATGATCAACATAGTGATGTTCACCAATGAAACTACTCCATCTCACGTGATGATCGGACGGTTTAGTTGATTTGGATCACGGATCACTTAGAGGATTAGAGGGATGTCTATCTAAGTGGGAGTTCTTAAGTAATATGATTAATTGAACTTAAATTTATCATGAACTTAGTCCTGGTAGTATTTTGCAAATTATGTTGTAGATCAATAGCTCGCGTTATTGCTTTCATATGTTTATTTTGATATGTTCCTAGAGAAAAATTGTGTTGAAAGATGTTAGTAGCAATGATGCGGATTGGATCCGTGATCTGAGGTTTATCCTCATTGCTGCACAGAAGAATTATGTCCTTGATGCACCGCTAGGTGAGACCTATTGTAGGAGCAGATGCAGATGTTATGAACATTTGGCTAGCTCAATATGATGACTACTTGATAGTTTAGTGCACCATGCTTAAACGGCTTAGAATCGGGACTTCAAAGACGTTTTGAACGTCATGGACCATATGAGATGTTCCAGGAGTTGAAGTTAATATTTCAAGCAAATACCCGAGTTGAGAGATATGAAGTCTCCAACAAGTTCTATAGCTAAAAGATGGAGGAGAATAGCTCAAGCAGTGAGCATGTGCTCAGATTGTCTGGGTACTACAATCGCTTGAATCAAGTGGGAGTTAACCTTCCAGATAAAATAGTGATTGACATAATTCTCTAGTCACCATCACCAAGTTAGTAGAACTTCGTGATGAACTATGATATGCAAGGGATAACGGAAACGATTCCCAAACTCTTCGTAATGCTGGAATCGACGAAGGTAGAAATCAAGAAAAATATCAAGTATTGATGGTAGACAAGACCACTAGTTTCAAGAAAAGGGCAAATGGAAGAAGAGGAACTTCAAGAAGAACGGCAAGAAAGTTGTTGCTCAAGTGAAGAAGCCCAAGTCTGGTCCTAAGCCTGAGACTAAGTGCTTCTACTGCAAAGGGACTGGTCACTGGAAGCGGAACTGCCCCAAGTATTTGGCGGATAAGAAGGATGGCAAAGTGAACAAAGGTATATTTGATATACAGATTATTGATGTGTATTTTACTAGTGTTCATAGCAACCCCTCGGTATTTGATACTGGTTCAGTTGCTAAGAGTAGTAACTCGAAACGGGAGTTGCAGAATGAACAGAGACTAGTTAAGGGTGAAGTGACGATGTGTGTTGGAAGTAGTTCCAAGATTGATATGATCATCATCGCACACTCCCTATACTTTTGGGATTAGTGTTGAACCTAAATAAGTGTTATTTGGTGTTTGTGTTGAGCATGAATATGATTTGATCATGTTTATTGCAATACGGTTATTCATTTAAGTAAGAGAATAAATTGTTGTTCTGTTTACATGAATAAAACCTTATATGGTTACACACCCAATGAAAATGGTTCGTTGGATCTCGATCGTAGTGATACACATATTCATAATATTGAAACCAAAAGATGCAAAGTTAATAATGATGGTGCAATTTATTTGTGGCACTGCCGTTTAGGTCATATTTGTGTAAAGCGCATGAAGAAAGTCCATGCTGATGGACTTTTGGAATCACTTGATTATGAATCAGTTGATGCTGGCGAACCATGCCTCACGGGCGTGATGACTAAGACTCCGTTCTCCGGAACAATGGAGCGAGCAACAGATTTGTTGGAAATCATACATACTGATGTATGTGGTCCGATGAATATTGAGGCTCGTGGCAGGTATCATTATTTTCTGTTCTTCACAGATGATTTGAGCAGATATGAGTATATCTACTTGATGAAACACAAGTCTAAAATATTTGAAAAGTTCAAAGAATTTCAGAGTGATGTGGAGAATCATCGTAACAAAAATAAAAGTTTCTACGATATGATCACAGAAGTAAAATATTTGAGTTATGAGTTTGGCCTTCAGTTAAAACAATGTGAAATAGTTTCACTACTCACGCCACCTGGAACACCACAGTGTAATGGTGTGTCCGAACGTCATAACCGTACTTTATTAGATATAGTGCGATCTATGATGTCTCTTACCGATCTACCACTATCGTTTTGGGGTTATGCATTAGAGACAGCTACATTCACGTTAAAAAGGGCACCATCTAAATCCGTTGAGACGACACCGTATGAACTGTGGTTTGGCGAGAAACCTAAGATGTCGTTTCTTAAACTTTGGGACTGCAATGCTTAAGTGGAAAAGTTTCAACATGATAAGCTCGAACCCAAATCGGAGAAGTAAATCTTCATAGGATACCCAAAATAAAATGTTGGGTACACCTTCTATCACAGATCCGAAGGCAAGTTATTCGTTGCTGAGAATGGATCCTTTCTAGAGGAGGAGTTTCTCTCGAAAGAAGTGAGTGGGAGGAAAGTAGAACTTGATGAGGTAACTGTACCTGCTCCCTTATTGGAAAGTAGTTCATCACAAAAATCTGTTCCTGTGACTACTACACCAATTAGTGAGGAAGCTAATGATGATGATCATGTAACTTCAGATCAAGTTGCTACCGAACCTTGTAGGTAAACCAGAGTGAGATCCGCACCAGAGTGGTACGGTAATCCTGTTCTGGAGGTCATGTTACTTGACCATGACGAGCCTACGAACTATGAGGAAGCGATGATGAGCCCAGATTCCGCGAAATGGCTTGAGGCCATGAAATCTGAGATGAGATCCATGTAAGAGAACAAAGAATGGACTTTGATTGACTTTCCCATTGATCAGCGAGCCATTGAGATTAAATGGATCTTCAAGAGGAAGACAGACGCTGATAGTAGTGTTACTATCTACAAAGCTAGAATTGTCGCAAAAAGGTTTTTGACAAGTTCAAGGTGTTGACTATGATGAGAGTTTCTCACTCATATCTATGCTTAAGTCTGTCCCAATCATGTTAGCAATTGTCGCATTTTATGAAATCTGGCAAATGGATAAACAAAATTGCATTCCTTAATGGATTTATTAAAGAAGAGTTGTATATGATGCAACCAAAAGGTTTTGTCAATCCTAAAGGTACTAAAAAAATATGCAAGCTCCAGCAATCCATCTATGGACTGGTGCAAACATCTCGGAGTTGGAATATACGCTTTGATAAGTTGATCAAAGCATATAGTTTTATACAGACTTGCGGTGAAGCCTGTATTTACAAGAAAGTGAGTGGGAGCACTACAGCATTTCTGATAAGTATATGTGAATGACATATTGTTGATCGGAGATAATGTAGAATTATTCTGCAAAGCATAAAGGAATGTTTGAAAGGAGTTTTTCAAAGAAAGACCTCGGTGAAGCTGCTTACATATTGAGCATCAAGATCTATAGAGATAGATCAAGACGCTTGATAAGTTTTTCAATGAGTACATACCTTGACAAGATTTTGAAGTAGTTCAAAATGGAACAGTCAAAGAAGGAGTTCTTGCCTGTGTTACAAGGAGTGAAGTTGAGTAAGACTCAAAACCCGACCACGGCAGAAGATAGAGAGAGAATGAAAGTCATTCCCTATGCCTCAGCCATAGGTTCTATAAAGTACGCCATGCTGTGTACCAGACCTATTGTATACCCTGCCCTGAGTTTGGCAAGGGAGTACAATAGTGATCTAGGAGTAGATCACTGGACATTGGTCAAAATTATCCTTAGTGGAATAAGGATATGTTTCTCGATTATGGAGGTGACAAAAGGTTCGTCGTAAAGGGTTACGTCGATGCAAGTTTTGACACTCATCCAGATGACTCAAAGTCTCAATATGGATACATATTGAAAGTGGGAGCAATTAGCTAGAGTAGCTCCGTGCAGAGCATTGTTGACATAGAAATTTGCAAAATACATACGGATCTGAATGTAGCAGATCCGTTGACTAAACTTCCCTCACAAGCAAAACATGATCACACCTTAGTATTCTTTGGGTATTAATCACATAGCGATGTGAACTAGATTATTGACTCTAGTAAACCCTTAGAATGTTGGTCACATGACGATGTGAACTATGGGTATTAATCACATGGTTATGTGAACTATTGATGTTAAATCACATGGCGATGTGAACTAGATTATTGACTCTAGTGCAAGTGGGAGACTGAAGGAAATATGCCCTAGAGGCAATAATAAAGTTATTATTTATGTCCTTATATCATGATAAATGTTTATTATTCATGCTAGAATTGTATTATCCGGAAACATAATACATGTGTGAATACATAGACAAACAATATGTCACTAGTATGCCTCTATTTGACTAGCTCGTTGAATCAAAGATGGTTAAGTTTCCTAGCCATAGACATGAGTTGTCATTTGATTAACGGGATCACATCATTAGAGAATGATGTGATTGACTTGACCCATTCTGTTAGCATAGCACTTGATCGTTTAGTTTGTTGCTATTGCTTTCTTCATGACTTATACATGTTCCTATGACTATGAGATTATGCAACTCCCGTTTACCGGAGGAACACTTTGTGTGCTACCAAACGTCACAACGTAACTGGGTGATTATAAAGGTGCTCTACAGGTGTCTCCGAAGGGACTTGTTGGGTTGGCGTATTTCGAGATTAGGATTTGTCACTCCGATTGTCGGAGAGGTATCTCTGGGCCCACTCGGTAATGCACATCACTATAAGCTTGCAAGCATTGCAAATAATGAGTTAGTTGCGAGATGATGTGTTACGGAATGAGTAAAGAGACTTGCCGGTAACGAGATTGAACTAGGTATTGAGATACCGACGATCGAATCTCGGGCAAGTAACATACCGATGACAAAGGGAACAACGTATGTTGTTATGCAGTTTGACTGATAAAGATCTTCGTAGAATATGTAGGAGCCAATATGAGCATCCAGGTTCCGCTATTGGTTATTGACCGGAGACGTGTCTCGGTCATGTCTACATAGTTCTCGAACCCGTAGGGTCCACACGCTTAAAGTTCGATGATGGTTATATTATGAGTTTATGTGTTTTGATGTACCGAAGGAGTTCAGAGTCCCGGATGAGATCGGGGACATGACGAGGAGTCTCGAAATGGTCGAGACGTAAGAATCGATATATTGGACGACTATATTCGGACATCGGAAAGGTTCCAAGTGATTCGGGTATTTTCGGGAGTACCGGGGAGTTACGGGAATTCGTATTGGGCCTTAATGGGCCATACGGGAAAGGAGAGAAAGGCCTCAAAGGGTGGCCGCACCCCTCCCCATGGGCTGGTCCGAATTGGACTAGGGAGGGGGGCACCCCTTCCTTCCTTCTCCTTTTCCCTTCCCTTTCCTTCCCCCCTACTCCTACTACTTGGAAGGGCTCCTAGTTCTACTAGGAAAGGGGGAATCATACTCCCGGTGGGAGTAGGACTCCCCTAGGGCGCGCCATAGAGAGGGCCGGCCCTCCCCCCTCCTCCACTCTTTTATATATGGGGGCACCTCTAGACACACAAGTTGATCAAGTTGATCGTCTCTTAGCCATGTGCGGTGCCCCCCTTCACCATAGTCCACCTCGATAATACTGTAGCGGTGCTTAGGCGAAGCCCTGCGTCGGTAGAACATCAATATCGTCACCACGCCGTCGTGCTGACGGAACTCTTCCCCGACATTCTGCTGGATCGGAGTCCGGGGATCGTCATCGAGCTGAACGTGTGCTAGAACTCGGAGGTGTCGTACTTTCGGTGCTTGATCGGTCGGGCCGTGAAGACGTACGACTACATCAACCGTGTTGTGCTAACACTTCCACTTTCGGTCTACGAGGGTACGTAGACAACACTCTCCCCTCTCGTTGCTATGCATCACCATGATCTTGCGTGTGCGTAGGAAAAATTTTGAAATTACTACGTTCCCCAACACAACACACGTGCAGCCCGGTGAAGTCTCCTATGCCTTGATCCAGCAAGGGGAGAAGGAGTGGTTGGGGAAGACTCCGTCCAGCAGCAGCACGACGGCGTGGTGGTGGTGGAGGAGCGCGGGACTCCAGCAGGGCTTCGCCAAGCACTACGAGAGACGAGGAGGGAGAGGAGTAGGGCTGCGCCAACAGGGAGATCGAATCGTGTGTTGGGCTGCCCCCTTTGCCTCCACTATATATAGGGGAAGAGGGAGGGCTGTGCCCCCTCCTAGGGTTCCCAACCCAAGGGGTGCGGCAGCCCTAGATCCCATCTAGGGTGGCGGACACAAGGGGGAGAGGGGGAGGCGCACCTGGGGTGGGCCTTAGGGCCCATCTGCCCTAGGGTTTGCCCCCTTCCCCTCTTGGAGGCGCCTTGGGCCTTGGTGGGAGGCGCCCCAGCCCACCTAGGGGCTGGTCCCTTCCCATTATTGGCCCATGTATGCCTCCGGGGCCCGTGGCCCCTCCCAGTGGACCCCCGGACCCCTCCGGTGGTCCCGGTACACTACCGATGATGCTTGGAGCACTTCCGGTGGCCAAAACCATACTTCCTATATATCAATCTTTACCTCCGGACCATTCCAGAACTCCTCGTGATGTCCGGGATCTCATCTGGGACTCCGAACAACATTCGGTAACCGCGTACATACTTTCCCTATAACCCTAGCGTCATCGAACCTTAAGTGTGTAGACCCTACGGGCTCGGGAGTCATGCAGACATGGCCGAGACAACTCTCCGGTCAATAACCAACAGCGGGATCTGGATACCCATGTTGGTTCCCACATGCTCCACGATGATCTCATCGGATGAACCACGATGTCAAGGATTCAATCAATCCCGTATACAATTCCCTTTGTCTATCGGTATGATACTTGCCCGAGATTCGATCGTCGGTATCCCGATACCTTGTTCAATCTCATTACCGGCAAGTCTCTTTACTCGTTCCGTAACACATCATCCCGTGATCAACTCCTTGGTCACATTGTGCACATTATGATGATGTCCTACCGAGTGGGCCCAGAGATACCTCTCCGTTACATGGAGTGACAAATCCCAGTCTCGATTCGTGCCAACCCAACAGACACTTTCGGAGATACCCGTAGTGTACCTTTATAGCCACCCAGTTACGTTGTGACGTTTGGCACACCGAAAGCACTCCTACGGTATCCGGGAGTTGCACAATCTCATGGTCTAAGGAAATGATACTTGACATTAGAAAAGCTTTAGCATACGAACTACACGATCTTTGTGCTAGGCTTAGGATTGGGTCTTGTCCATCACATCATTCTCCTAATGATGTGATCCCGTTATCAACGACATCCAATGTCCATGGTCAGGAAACCGTAACCATCTATTGATCAACGAGCTAGTCAACTAGAGGCTTACTAGGGACATGGTGTTGTCTATGTATCCACACATGTATCTGAGTTTCCTATCAATACAATTCTAGCATGGATAATAAACGATTATCATGAACAAGGAAATATAATAATAACCAATTTATTATTGCCTCTAGGGCATATTTCCAACAGTCTCCCACTTGCACTGCAGTCAATAATCTAGTTCACATCGCCATGTGATTAACACTCACAGGTCACATCGCCATGTGACCAACATCCAAGAGTCTACTAGACTCAATGATCTAGTTCACATCACTATGTGATAAACACTCAAAGAGTTCTGGGTTTGATCATGTTATGCTTGTGAGAGAGGTTGTAGTCAACGGGTCTTGCCATATTTAGATCCCTATGTATTTCGCAAAACTTTATGTCATATCATAGATGCTGCCACCACGTTCCACTTGGAGCTATTCCAAATTGTTGCTCCATATACGTATCCGGTATCTCTACTCAGAGCTATCCGGATAGGTGTTAAGCTTGCATCGACGTAACTCTTTACGTCGAACTCTTTATCATCTCCATAACCGAGAAACATTTCCTTATTCCTCTAAGGATAATTTTGACTGCTATCTGGTGATCCATTCCTAGATCACCTTTGTACCCTCTTGCCAGACATGTGGCAAGGCACACATCAGGTGCGGTACTCAGCATGGCATACCGTATAGAGCCTATGACAAAAGCATAGGGGACGACCTTCGTCCTTCCTCTTTCTTCTGTCGTGGTCAATCTTCGAGTCTTACTCAACTTCACACCTTACAACTCAAGTAAGAACCCCTTCTTTGACTGATCTATTTTGAACTCCTTCAAAAACATGTCAAGGTGTGCGTTCTTTGAAAGTATCATCAGGCGTTTTGATCTATCTCTGTAGATCTTGATGCCCAATATGTAAGCAGCTTTATCCAGGTCTTCCTATGAAAATCACTCTTCATACAACCGTTTATGCTTTCCAGAAATTCTACATCATTTTGAATCAACAATATATCATCCACATATACTTATCAGAAATGTTGTAGTGCTCCCACTTACTTTCTTGTAAATACAAGTTTCTAGCAAACATTGTATAAACCTAAAAGCTTTGATCACTCCATCAAAGCATATATTCTGACTCCGAGATGCTTGCTCTAGTCCATAGAAGGATTGCTGGAGCCAGCATACCTTTTAGCATCCTTAGGATCGACAAAACCTTTTATTGTATCACATACAACTTTTTCTTACAAAAACTGGTAAGAAAACTTATTTTGGCATCCATCTGTCAGATTTCATAATCGAAAAATACAGCTAATGCTAACATGATTCCGACGGACTTAAGCATCGCTACGAGTGACAAATTCTCATCGTAGTCAACTCCTTGAACTTGTGAAAAGACTCTTTCCCACAAGTCGAGCTTCATAGACGGTAGCATTACCGTCCACGTCTGTCTTCTTCTTAAAGATCCATTTATCTCAATGGCTCGCCGATCATCGGGCAAGTCCACCAAAGTCGATACTCTGTTCTGATGGATCCTATCTCGGATTTCATGGCTTCTAACCATTTGTCGAAATACGGGCCCACCATCGCTTCTCCATAGCTCATAGGTTCATTGTTGTCCAACAACATGATATCTGAGACAGGATTACCGTACCACTCAGGAGTAGTACATATCCTTGTCGACCTACGAGGTTCGATAGCAACTTGATCCGAAGCTTCATGATCACTATCATTAACTTCCTATTCAACAGACGTAGGCGCCACAGAAAACATCTTTCTGTGTTGCATCACTTTCTGGTTGAAATAAAGGTTCGACAACCTCATCAAGTTCTATCTTCCTCCCACTCAATTCTTTCGAGAGAAACTCCTTCTCGAGAAAGGACCCGTTCTTAGCGACAAACAATTTGCCCTCGGATCTGAGATAGAAGGTATACCCAACTGTCACCTTTGGGTATCCTATGAAGATGTGTTTGTCCGCTTTGAGTTCGAGCTTCTCCGGCTGAAGCCTTAAGCATCGCAGCCCCAAACATTAAGAAACGACAACTTTGGTTTCTTGCCAAACCAATGTTCATACGGTGTCGTCTCAACGGACTTATATGGTGTCCTATCTAAAGTGAATGCAGTTGTCTCTAATGCATAACCTCAAAATAATAGTGGTAGATCGGTAAGAGACATCATAGATCGCACCAAATCTCATAAGGTTCAATTACGACGTCCGGACACACCATTACCCTGTGGTGTTCCAGGTGGCTTCAATTGTGAAACAATTCCACAATGTCTCAAGTGTTTACCAAACTCATAACTCAGAAATTCTCATTGATCAGATCATAGGAATTTGATCTTCTTGTTATGATGGTTCTTAACTTCGCTCTGAAATCGCTTGAACTTTTCAAACGTTTCAGTCTTGTGCTTCATTAAGTAAATATACCTATATCTACTCAAATCTTCAGTGAAGATGAGAAAATAGCGATATCCACCGCACGCTTCAATTTTCATTGGATCACACGCATCAGCATGTATGATTTCCAACAAGTCACTTGCCCATTTCATTGTACCTCAAAACGGGGTCTTAGTCATCCTGCCCATGAGGCATGGCTCGCATGTGTCAAGCGATTCAAAATCAAGTGACTCCAAACATCCATCGATATGGAGTTTCTTCATGCATCTTAAGCCAATATGACCTAAGCGGCAGTGCCACAAGAAAGTGGTACTATCATTATTAACTCTACATCTTTTGGCGTGAACATGTGTATTACCATGACCGAGATTCAATGAACCATTCACATAGGGTGCATGACCATGAAAGGTATTATTCATGTAAACAGAATAACCATTATTCTCTAACTTAAATGAATAACCGTATTGCAATGAACATGATCTAATCATATTCATGCTCAACATAGACACCTGATAACAATTATCTAGGTTCAATACTAATCCCGAAGGCAGATGGAGCGTGCGACGGTGATCTCATCAACTTTGGAAACACTTCCAACACACATCGTCACCTCGCCCTTAGCCAGTCTCCGTTTAGTCCGTAGCTTTTGCTTCAAGTCACCAATAATAGTAACTGAACCGGTATCCAATACCCAGGTGCTACCAGGAGTACTAGTGAGGTACACATTAATAACACGTATAAATTTTGTTGAAGTTGCCAGCCTTCTTATCTACCATGCATTTGGGGTAATTCCGCTGCCAGTGACCGTTCCCCTTACAATAGAAGCACTTAGTCTCGGGTTTGGGTTCAACCTTGGGTTCCTTCACTGGAGCGGCAATTGGTTTGCCATCCATGAAGTTTCCCTTCTAGCCCTTGCCCTTCTTGAAACCAGTGGTCTTGTTAAACCATCAACACTTGATGCTCCTTCTTGATTTCTACCTTTTGCGGTTTTAAGCACCGCGAACAGCTCCGGGATCAACTCCATCCCTTGCATGTCATAGTTCATCACGAAGATCTAGTAGCTTAGTGATAGTGGCTAGAGAACTCTATCAATCACTATCTTATCTGGAAGTTTAACTCCCACTTGATTTAAGTGATTGTAGCACCCAGACATTCTGAGCACATGCTCACTAGCTGAGCTATTCTCCTCCATCTTGTTGGCAAAAGAACTTGTCAGAGGTCTCACACCTCTCAACATGGGCATGAGCCTGAAATCCCAATTTCAGCTCTTGGAACATCTCATATGTTCTATGGCGTTCAAAACGTCATTGGAATCCCGATTCTAAGCCGTAAAGTATGGTGCACTAAACTATCAAGTAGTCATCAAGATGTGTCTGTCAGGTATTCACAACATCCACAGACGACGTTGTAGGGGTTTACACATCGAGCGGTGCATAAAAGACGTAAGCCTTCTGTGTAGCAGTGAGGACATTCCTCGGACTACGGACCTAGTCCGCATCATTGCTTACAATATCTTTCAACTTAATCTTTCTCTAGGAACGTATTGAAACAGGGAGCTACAACGTGAGCTATTTATCTACAACATATTTGCAAAGACAATTTAGACTATGTTCATGATAATTGAGTTCATCTAATCAAATTATTTAATGAACTCCCACTCAGATAGACATCCCTCTAGTCATCTAAGTGAAACATGATCCGAATCGACTAGGCCGTGTCCGATCATGACATGAGACGGACTAGTCATCAACGGTGAACATCTCATGTTGATCGTATCTTCTATACGACTCATGTTCGACCTTTCGGTCTTCCATGTTCCGAGGCCATGTCTGTACATGCTAGGCTCGTCAAGTCAACCTAAGTGTTTCGCATGTGTCCCAAGGCCATGTCTGTACATGCTAGGCTCGTCAACACCCGTTGTATTCGAACGTTAGAATCTATCACACCCGATCATCACGTGGTGCTTCGAAACAACGAACCTTCGCAATGGTGCACAGTTAGGGGGAACACTTTTCTTGAAATTTTAGTGAGGGATCATCTTATTTAAGCTACCCTCGTTCTAAGCGAATAAGACGTAAAACATGATAAACATCACATGCAATCAAATAGTGACATGATATGGCCAATATCATTTTGCTCCTTTTGATCTCCATCTTCGGGGCTCCATGATCATCGTTGTCACCGGCATGACACCATGATCTCCATCATCGTGTCTTCTTGAAGTTGTCTCGTCATCTATTACTTCTACTACTATGGTTAACGCTTTAGCAATAAAGTAAAGTAATTACATGACGTTTAAGTTGACACGCAGGTCATAAATAAATTAAGACAACTCCTATGGCTCCTGCCGGTTGTCATACTCATCGACATGCAAGTCGTGATTCCTATTACAAGAACATGATCAATCTCATACATCACATATATCATTCATCACATCCTTTTGGCCATATCACATCACATGGCATATGCTGCAAAAACAAGTTAGACGTCCTCTAATTGTTGTTGCAAGTTTTTACGTGGCTGCTATAGGTTTCTAGCAAGAACGTTTCTTACCTACGCGAAAACCACAACGTGATATGCCAATTTCTATTTACCCTTCATAAGGACCCTTTTCATCGAATCCGATCCAACTAAAGTGGGAGAGACAGACACCCGCTAGCCACCTTATGCAACTAGTGCATGTCAGTCGGTGGAACTAGTCTCACGTAAGTGTACGTGTAAGGTCGGTCCGGGCCGCTTCATCCCACGATGCCGCCGAATCAAGATAAGACTAGTAACGGCAAGTAAATTGACAATATTGACGCCCACAACTGCTTTGTGTTCTACTCGTGCATAGAAACTACGCATAAACCTGGCTCTGATACCACTGTTGGGGATCATAGCAGAAATTTAAAATTTTCTATGCATCACCAAGATCAATCTATGGAGTAATCTAGCAATGAGGGGAAGGAGAGTGCATCTACATACCCTTGTAGATCGCTAAGCGGAAGCGTTGCAAGAACGTGAATGAAGGAGTCTTACTCGCAGCGATTTAGATCGCGGTTGATTCCGATCTAAGCGCCAAACAATGGCGCCTCCGCGATCAACACACGTGCAGCCCGGTGATGTCTCCTACGCCTTGATCCAGTAAGGTGAGAAGGAGAGGTTGGGGAAGACTCCGTCCAGCAGCAGCACGACGGCGTGGTGGTGGTGGAGGAGCGCGGGACTCCAGCAGGGCTTTGCCAAGCACTACGAGAGACGAGGAGGGAGAGGAGTAGGGCTGCGCCAACAGGGAGATCGAATCGTGTGTTGGGCTGCCCCTTTGCCTCCACTATATATAGGGGAAGAGGGAGGGCTGCGCCCCCTTCTAGGGTTCCCACCCCAAGGGGTGCGGCAGCCCTAGATCCCATCTAGGGTGGCGGCCACAAGGGGGAGACGGGAGGCGCACCTGGGGTGGGCCTTAGGGCCCATCTGCCCTAGGGTTTGCCCCCTTCCCCTCTTGGAGGCGCCTTGGGCCTTGGTGGGAGGCGCCCTAGCCCACCAAGGGGCTGGTCCCTTCCCACTATTGGCCCATGTATGCCTCTGGGGCCCGTGGCCCCTCCTGGTGGACCCCCGGACCCCTCCGGTGGTCCCGGTACACTATCGGTGATGCCCGGAACACTTCCGGTGGCCAAAACCATACTTCCTATATATCAATCTTTACCTTCGGACCATTCCGGAACTCCTCGTGATGTCCGGGATCTCATCCGGGACTCCAAACAACATTCGGTAACCGCGTACATACTTTCCCTATAACCCTAGCATCATCGAACCTTAAGTGTGTAGACCCTACGGGCTCGGGAGTCATGCAGACATGGCCGAGACAACTCTCTGGTCAATAACCAACAGCGGGACATGGATACCCATGTTGGTTCCCACATGCTCCACGATGGTCTCATCGGATGAACCACGATGTCAAGGATTCAATCAATCCCGTATACAATTCCCTTTGTCTATCCGTAAGATACTTGCCCGAGATTCGATCGTCGATATCTCGATACCTTGTTCAATCTCATTACCGGCAAGTCTCTTTACTCGTTCCGTAACACATCATCCCGTGATCAACTCCTTGGTCACATTGTGCACATTATGATGATGTCCTACCGAGTGGGCCCAGAGATACCTCTCCGTTACACGGAGTGACAAATCCCAGTCTCGATTCGTGCCAACCCAACAGACACTTTCGGAGATACCTGTAGTGTACCTTTATAGCCACCCAGTTACGTTGTGATGTTTGGCACACCGAAAGCACTCCTACGGTATCTGGGAGTTGCACAATCTCATGGTCTAAGGAAATGATACTTGACATTAGAAAAGCTTTAGCATACGAACTACACGATCTTTGTGCTAGGCTTAGGATTGGGTCTTGTCCATCACATCATTCTCCTAATGATGTGATCCTATTATCAACGACATCCAATGTCCATGGTCAGGAAACCGTAACCATCTATTGATCAACGAGCTAGTCAACTAGAGGCTTACTAGGGACATGGTGTTGTCTATGTATCCACACATGTATCTGAGTTTCCTAACAATACAATTCTAGCATGGATAATAAATGATTATCATGAACAAGGAAATATCATAATAACCAATTTATTATTGCCTCTAGGGCATATTTCCAACAGTAGAGAGATAAATTCATGCAATATGAAATAAACCCCATCTTGTTATCCTCGATGGCAACGATGCAATACGTGCCTTGCTGCCCCTTCTGTCACTGGGAAAGGACACTGCAAGACCGAACCCAAAGCTAAGCACTTCTCCGATGGCAAGAACTACCAATCTAGTTAGCCAAACCAAACAGATAATTCGAAGAGACTTGCAAAGATAACCAATCATACAAAAAAGAATTCAGAGAAGACTCAAATATTATCCATCAAATATTATCTCAACAAACACACCGCAAAAAGAAGATTACATCGAATAGATCTCCACGAGAGAGGGGGAGAACTTTGTATTGAGATTCAAAGAGAGAGAAGAAGCCATCTAGCTACTAACTATGGACCCGAAGGTCTGAGGTAAACTACTCACACTTCATCGGAGGGGCTAGGATGATGTAGAAGCCCTCCGTGATGACGGCCCTCTTCCTGCGGAGCTCCGGAACAGGCCCCAAGATGGGATCTCGTGGATACAGAAAGTTGCGGCGGTGGAATTAGGTTTTTGGCTCATGTTCTGATCATTTGGGGGTACATAGGTATATATAGGAGGAAGGAGTACGTCGGTGGAGCTCCGAGGGGCCCACGAGGCAGGGGGCGCGCCCCAGGGGGGCGCCCCCCACCCTCGTGACCGCCTCTCTGATGCCTTGGCGTAGGGTCCAAGTCTCCTGGATCACGTTCGGTGAGAAAATCATGTTTCTGAAGGTTTCATTCCGTTTGGACTCCGTTTGATATTCCGTTTCTTCGAAACACTGAAATAGGCAAAGAAACAGCAATTCTGGGCTGGGCCTCCGGTTAATAGGTTAGTCCCAAAAATAATATAAAAGTGGAAAATAAAGCCCAATATAGTCCAAAATAGTAGATAATATAGCATGGAGCAATAAAAATTATAGGTACGTTGGAGACGTATCAATCATACTTACGAAAGATATTAAAAAGGTGAAGCGTATAAGACAAACTCAATTCCATTTTTTTATAGTTTTCTTTTATAAACTAAACTAGTGACAAAACAAGAAACTAAAAGACTCGATTGCAAGAACTAAAGATATACCTTCAAGCGCTATCCTCCCCGGCAACGGCGCCAGAAAAGAGCTTGATGTCTACTACACAACCTTCTTCTTGTAGACGTTGTTGGGCCTCCAAGTGCAGAGGTTTGTAGGACAGTAGCAAATTTCCCTCAAGTTGATGACCTAAGGTTTATCAATCCGTAGGAGGCGTAGGATGAAGATGGTCTCTCTCAAGCAACCCTGCAACCAAATAACAAAGAGTCTCTTGTGTCCCCAACACACCCAATACAATGGTAAATTGTATAGGTGCACTAGTTCGGCGAAGAGATGGTGATACAACTGGTATATGGATAGTAGATATGGGTATTTGTAATCTGAAAATATAAAAACAGCAAGGTAGCAAGTGATAAAAGTGAGCATAAATGGTATTGCAATGATAGGAAACAAGGCCTAGGGTTCATACTTTCACTAGTGCAAGTACTCTCAACAATAATAACATAATTGGATCACATAACTATCCCTCAACATGCAACAAAGAGTCACTCCAAAGTCACTAATAGCGGAGAACGAACGAAGAGATTATGGTAGGGTATGAAACCACCTCAAAGTTATTCTTTGCAATCAATCCGTTGGGCTATTCCTATAAGTGTCCCAAACAGCCCTAGAGTTCGTACTAGAATAACACCTTAAGGCACAAATCAATCAAAACCCTAATGTCACCTAGATACTCCAATGTCACCTCAAGTATCCGTGGGTATGATCATACGATATGCATCACACAATGTCAGATTCATCTATTCAACCAACACAAAGGACCTCAAAGAGTGCCCCAAAGTTTCTACCGGAGAATCACGATGAAAACGTGTGCCAACCCCTATGCATAGGTTCATGGGCGGAACCCGCAAGTTGATCACCAAAACATACATCAAGTGAATCATGTGGTATCCCATTGTCACCACAGATACGCACGGCAAGACATACATCAAGTGTTCTCAAATCTTTAAAGACTCAATCCAATAAGATTACTTCAAAGGGGAAACTCAATTCATTACAAGAGAGAAGAGGGGGAGGAGAAACATAAGATCCAACAATAATAGCAAAGCTCGCGATACATCAAGATCGTACCACCACAAGAACACAAGAGAGAGAGAGAGAGAGAGATCAAACACATAGCTACTGGTACATACCCTCAGCCCCGAGGGAGAACTACTCCCTCCTCGTCATGGAGAGCACCGGGATGATGAAGATGGCCACCGGAGAAGGATTGCCCCCTCCGGCAGGGTGCCGGAACGGGTCTAGATTGGCTTTCGGTCGCTACGGAGGCTTCTGGCGGCGGAACTCCCGATCTATTGTGCTCATGGATGTTTTTAGGGTATATTGAGATATATAGGAGGAAGAAGTACGTCAGGGGGGCCACGAGGGGCTCATGAGAGTGGAGGGCGCGCCCAGGGGGGTGGGCGCCCCCCTGCCTCGTGGCCTCCTCGCAGGTCCCCCGACGTGCACTCCAAGTCTTCTGGGCTTCTTTCCTTCCAAAAAAGAGTTCCGTGAAGTTTTAGGTCAAATGGACTCCGTTTGATTTTCCTTTTCTTCAAAACCCTAAAACAGGGTAAAAACAGAAACTGGCACTGGGCTCTGGGTTAATAGGTTAGTCAAAAAAATGATATAAAAGTGTATAATAAAGCCCATAAACATTCAAAACAGTAGATAATATAGCATGGAGCAATCAAAAATTATATCACTCTGTTGGTCGCTCGGGCCTCGCTGTCCGGGTGCCAGCGTTGCTTTGGCGGCCCGGGGGCGGGTGCTGACAAGCTCGTCCGCACGACGTCTCACGTCGGTCGTCATCGTCGGCTTCATCTCGGACTCCGCCGCCACCACGCCTCCACCGAGCGGCGTCCCCGACCTCGCGCGCGATCGGCTTGATCTCCCACTCGTAGCCGCGATCCGCCTCATCTACGCCGCGTGACCGACCTGGCCCGTCGGTTACACGCGCCTCCGCAGGTCCCGTGAAGATCGTCCCCGAGTTCAGCACCCTCTCCACCGATCGAGCATTGGGCTGCCGCTGCATCGTCCCGTTGGGCCGCAGCGCCGCCGCCCCGTGGTTCTCCTCACGGCTGCATCGACTCGTGCGTCGCCCCTTCGGTCCGTAGTGTCGCGATACGCGGTCCCGCCGCCGCCCCGAGGCCGTCCCCGCGGTTGCATCGACTCGCGAACCACCGTTGTGTCGCCCCTTCGGGCCGCAACATCGTGACTCGCGGTCCCCGCCGCTGCCCAGAGGTCTTCCCGCTGTCGCCCTGACCCGCCTGCCGCCGCTACGTCGCCCCTTTGGGCCGTAGCGCCGCGGCCCGTGGTCCGCTCCGCCGTCACCGCGCGTCGACCTCCCGTGGTATGCGCCGCACCGTCTTCCTTGGCGCGGGAACGCCACCATCCGCGCTGGTCTTCGTCGCGCTGTCAGGGTTCTTCACATACTTCGAGCATTGTCGTCGCTCGTCTAACATGGTCGTCGCCGCCGCTCTTCTTCGGTCGCCGCTGTCGCTACCCCCGTAGCCGCTGCAGCCGCCCATCCACCCCCTTTGTCTTCTTCCAGCACCAGCCCGTCGCCAGCGTCGCCGTCATCTACCTTGATCGCTTCATCTACTCCGACAACCGCGGGTGACATTGGCCTCACGCTGATTGGCGCCGCAACCATCGTCGAGTCCTTCTCTGCTGGCCTCTCCGACTTCTTCGACATGGCGTACAGCTCGTGCAGGTCCCAGTCTCGGCATGCCCGATGCTGGCAACACCGATGCGTGCCTTCATCCACGACGTGTCCTCTGGCCTGGCAAGCCTGGTCGGCACTTCGTCAACTTCGTCTTTGTCTGTTTACGCATGCCCGGTGCTGGCAACACCGGTGCGTGCCTTCGTCTACAATGTCTCCCCGGGTTTGGCAAACCTGCCGCAGCGCGTCGTCAACAACATCTCCTTACCGGCGCACCACTACTTCGACACCACTGCGCCCATGCTAACTTGGCGCCCCCTTGCGCCCGCGGCTCCACGGCGACTTACTCGACACCGGCCACCCCAAATCGACATCGACCATGGCATTCTTCGCACGGCTACCTCGACAGGGCTACACCACCCACGCTCTCGGCTACCTCGACAACGGCACAAAGGGATATCATCCGCTTGAGCAACTCATCGGCTTCCTCTACAGTCAATGCGTCCGCGACGCGACACCGTCCACGACGCTCCCGCTACGACTGCGGGGGGATGTCAGCCCGTCGGCTGATACTCTCTCCAGTCTGACCGTTCGCGACGCTCCTGTTGTTCGCAACGCTACCACTACGACTGCGGGGGGATGTTAGAGATATATTTGGGATACATGTATTTGGTAGTCTAGGATTTGTAATCCGTCTCCTACCTTATCTCTAGGAGAGGCGTCTTGCCCTCCAAGTCTTGTACTCAATATATACTCGCCCTCGAGGCTCAATAATACATCCATCATATTCCACCAATCTCCTCTCTTTCCCTTCTAACAATCTCTATCAGATCTCACTCTCGTAAGTGAGCGTGAAGGGATTGACAACCCCTTTATCATGTTGGTTGCGAGGTTCTTATTTTTTGTGTAGGTTCGAGGTGACTTGCGTGTAGTCCCTACTGGATTGATACCTTGTATTTCAAAAACTGAGGGAAATACTTACGCTACTTTGCTGCATCACCCTTTCCTCTTCAAGGGAAAACAGACGCAGTCCTCAAGAGGTAGCAAGAAGGATTTATGGTGCCGTTGCCGGGGAGATCTATGTACAAGTCAAGACATACCAAGTACCTATCACAAACTCTTATCCCTCGCATTACATTATTTTCCATTTGCCTCTCGTTTTCCTCTCCCCCACTTCACCCTTGCCGTTTTATTTTCCCTCTTTTTCCGTTCTCCTCTTTTTCGCTCGCTTCTTGTGTGCTTGTGTGTTGGATTGTTTGCCATGATGGCTTTACCAAAAAGTGTTGATCCACACCTTAGAAGGTTGGAAGAAATTGAAAACAATGTTAGAAGTTTTATGTCCTTGCAGTTTGAGCATAATAATTTCTTCAGAAATGAGCTTAAAGAACAAAAAAGTTTTATGGGGTACATGAATAAGGAGCTCGATGATATGTCTAAAGAATTTTATGGTTTGAAATCTCAGTTCGCTCATCTTGAGAACTTAATAGCCCAAATTTCGGATAAGCAGGCCACCTTAGTTAATAAGATGGCCGCCAAACCGGAAGAACTTGATGATAGTAAGGATGAAGATCTAAAAGTGATTGATGTGTCTCCTATTAAATCTTTGTTTTGTAATATGAATCTTGATAATGATGGGACTGGAGATGAGTCAACTTTAGTTAAAAGGCGTCCCAATGATTCAAAGTTTTTAGATCTTGATGCAAAAATTAATAAAAGTGGGATTGAAGAGGTCAAAACTTTACTTAGAAATGAACCCACTATTTGGATTTCAAGGGATTTAATTATGATAATTGCTCTTTGATAGATTTCATTTCCTTGTTACAATCCGTGCTAAATTCTCTGCATGCTTATAGTCAAAATAAAGCTTTTACCAAACATATCGTTGATGCTTTAATGCAATCTTATGAAGAAAAGCTTGAATTAGAAGTTTCTATCCCTAGAAAATTTCATGATGAGTGGGAACCTACTATTAAAATTAAAATTAAATATCATGAATGCTATGCTTTATCTGATTTGGGTGCTAGCGTTTCCACGATTCCAAAAACTTTGTGTGATGTGTTAGGTTTCCGTGAATTTGATGATTGTTCTCTAAATTTGCACCTCGCGGATTCCACTATTAAGAAACCTATGGGAAGGATTGATGATGTTATTATTGTTGCAAATAGGAATTATGTGCCCGTAGATTTCATTGTTCTTGACATTGATTGCAATCCTACATGTCCCATTATTCTTGGTAGAGCTTTCCTTAGAACGATTGGTGCAATTATTGATATGAAAGAAGGGAATATTAGATTCCAAATTCCGTTAAGGAAAGGCATGGAACACTTTCCTAGAAAGAAAATTAAATTACCTTATGAATCTATTATGAGAGCCACTTATGGATTGCATACCAAAGATGATAATACCTAGATCTATTCTTGCTTTTATGCCTAGCTAGGGGCGTTAAACGATAGCGTTTGTTGGGAGGCAACCCAATTTTATTTTTGTTTCTTGATTTTTGGTTCTGTTTAGTAATAAATAATTCATATAGCCTCTGTTTAGATGTGGTTTTATGCTTTTAATTAGTGTTTGTGCCAAGTAGAACCTTTGGGAAGACTTGGTGGAAGTTTTTGCGATCTTGCTGTAAAAAACAGAAAATTTAGCGTTCACGAGATTTGCTGCCATTTTTTACTGGAGAGTGGGATTAGGTTGATTCTTTTAGAAGATGATTAATACACAAATTACTCACATCCACCAATTTATTTCAGAATTTTTGGTATTACAGAAGTATTCGAAACCTACAGATTACTATAGACTGATCTGTTTTTGACAGATTCTGTTTTTCGTGTGTTGTTTGCTTATTTTGATGAATCTATGCCTAGTATCAGAGGGTATGAACCATAGATAAGTTGGAATACAGTAGGTTTAACACCAATATAAATAAAGAATGAGTTCATTATAGTACCTTAAGTGGTGGTTTGTTTTCTTATACTAACGGAGCTCATGAGATTTTCTGTTGAGTTTTGTGTTGTGAAGTTTTCAAGTTTTGGGTGAAGATTTGATGGATTATGGAATAAGGAGTGGCAAGATCGTAAGCTTGGGGATGACCAAGACACCCCAAGGTAAAATTCAAGGACAACCAAAAGCCTAAGCTTGGGGATGCCCCGGAAGGCATCCCCTCTTTCGTCTTCGTCCATCGGTAACTTTACTTGAGGCTATATTTTTATTCACCACATGATATGTGTTTTGCTTGGAGCGTCTTGTATGATTTGAGTCTTTGATTTTTAGTTTACCACAATCATCCTTGCTGTACACACCTTTTGGGAGAGACACACATGAATCGGAATTTATTAGAATACTCTATGTGCTTCACTTATATCTTTTGAGCTAGATAATTTTGCTCTAGTGCTTCACTTATATCTTATAGAGCACGGTGGTGGTTTTATTTTATAGAAATTATTGATCTCTCATGCTTCACTTATATTATTTTGATATTCCTTTAGGATGTGTTTGGTAGCATGTATAGAGAGTGCATGAGCTTTAAAGTTCCCTACTCGACCCACTTTTTACTGTTTGGTAGCCTGCATGAGCTATCCACAGCTATGTTGAACACAGCCCAAATAGCCCCATAGCCTGCATGAGGAGCGAACACCCAAACAGTCGTTCGCTGCTCAGCATGGCTGGCTCGAACGCTCGAAAAAAAATCCCATCGCGACCTTCCCCGTATTCTCCGTGACGTGCGCCTCCTCCTCCCCGTCATCTCGGCGACGCGCCTCCTGCTCCGAACCGACGTGCTCGCCATGGACCTGGTCGTTGGCTCTGCCCCAGCTCACCGTTGGCCCTGGTCATTGCCGCCCCAGATTGCCGCCAGCCCATTGGCGCAGCTGGATGCTGAACTAGATCGCCGCTTTCCCTGGCCGCCGCTGCCCCAGATCGTTTCCCCAGTCCGCTGCTGCCCCAGATCGCCCTGGTCGTTGCGACCACTGGATGCTTCCCCAGATCGTGGATTAGCAAGCATCAGTAGATCATGGGCTAGCAGACATAATGAGATCTCATTTTTTCCTCCAAATTGCCAAGGACAAGCGACAAGAACAGTTACAATCGATGCATTACTGTGTAGGTTTCATCTCCTTGTGCTCAGTTAACCACCTAAAATAGCCTTTTTGTTTAGAATTGTGTAGCTTCCCCTGACGATTGCCTAACACTAGCAACTTTAATTTTGTATATGTAACACCCCGGATGTAACTTACCATATTTGTTCTCCTACTCTTGCCATTCTCGGCTATAAGTTATGATATTCCCTCGTGGTTGGGTTTTGTCTTTGTTTTGCTTTTTGTCCATGCCATGTATATCATATCATGTCATCATGTGCATCGCATTTGCATACGTGTTCGTCTCATGCATCCGAGCATTTTCCCCGTTGTCCGTTTGGTGATCCGGCACTCCTATGTCCACCGGCGCCCCCTTTTGCCTCTTTTCGTGAGCGGGTGTTAAACATTCTCGGAATGGACCGAGATTTGCCAAGCGGCCTTGGTACACCACCGGTAGACCGCCTGTCAAGTTTCATGTCATTTGGAGTCCGTTTGATACTCCAACGGTTAACCGAGGAACCGTAAAGGCCTCGTGTGTGTTGCAGCCCAACACCCCTCCAAAGTGGCCCAAAACCCATCCAAACCCCCTCCATCCTCGCGGCCGTTCGATCATGATCGCGTGGCCGAAAACCGCACTCCATTTGGACTCTCCTAGCTCCCCCTACCTATAAATATGTGCACTCCTCCGAATTTTCGGGCGAAACCCTAGATCTCCCCCCTCCTCGCGCCGCCGGACAGGTTCGCTCCGGCCGGACGCGTCTGCCACCGCCACCGCACCAACGGGACACCGCCACGTGTCGCCGCCACCGCCGCCACCATTACCAGCCCGCGAGCCTAGGTCCGGCCCCCGCGGGCCCGCTCCTCCGCGCCGCCCACGCCCGCCAGCCGCCGCCGCCCGCTCCTCCGCGCCGCCCACGCCACCGCCCGGCCTCTGCGCCTTCCATCGGGATCCGCCGCTCCGGCCATCGCCGCCCGCCGTCTCTGGCAGCCCGGACCGTGGCGCCGGCCACCGGAGCTCCGCCGCACGTACCGCGGCGCCGCCCAGTCGTCCTCTCCACTCCGGCACCTCCTCCCCAGCTCCGGCCAAAGCTCCGGCCACCTCCTCCCGACGAGCTTCGGCGAGATCCACTCAACTCTGGTGAACCTCGAAGTCCACGCGCGCCCGGATCTGTATCTGGAGATTAGGGTTGACTTTGAAATATCCCTAAGTCCTTTTATTTTTACATCCTAGAGCTCTATTAATCATGTCATAACTCCGCATTCGTTGCTCCGTTTTGGGCGTGCCTTACATCAAAATGTTCATCATGATGTCTTCTTCATTTTGTTCCATTGCGCCATGCTTGTTTGAGTCCATATTGATGCCCAAATTGTTGTTGCAAGAGTGCTATAAAATGTTAGTTCCTCATTCTTATCAGATTATGAGCATATGTCATTTTTGCCATGATTAATGTGTGCTGCATATGAGCATGAGCTCTACATGTGTTTTGGGCTATGCCATGCCATCTTTATAGGTGTGTATGCCATGTATTTTTGTGATCAATGTGGTGAATAGCAGAAGCATGCAAAGTAGCTCTCATGATGTTGCTGATTTCAGGGACTTAGAATTTCACTAAGTCATTTCCCTGCTGTTATTCTAATGCCATGTATTCATGTTGCTACAGAGTGATCCATGCTTCTTTTGAGTATGTTCAGTTAGGATGATTCGGGCATATGGTGGTGCTCTATCCATCCATGTCATTGTTTGCATTTATGGAGTACCCTAGCATGACTCAATCTTGCTCTACTTTTGATATAAAATGTTCCTGGTAGATTGTTTACGTGTTAATCAATTCTGCCAAGGTGGTTGTAGTAGATCCATGCATGCTATGAGATTGTTCTTGCCATGGTTAGCTTCTTGATCATGTCTTCTTGCCGGTAGTATGTTTATTTTGTCATGCAATGCCTTTTGTTAAGTGCATCGAGCTCGTAGAGAGGCCTTCATAACTCTGTTTTTGCCATGTCCAGTTTTCTGCTAAGTCTGAATCTGTTAACGAACTTGCTAAGTTTACATGGGTGCCATCATATCTCCTGATCCTTTTTGGCTTATGGTCAGTAAGGGACTTTTGTTATATGTTTTGAATAGATTCATGCCATGCCTTGTTTTGCCATGATATGTTCCTGTAGCATGTTGTTATCTTGCTGTAAACGTTGCTACCTGATGTTAAATCCTGACATGTTAGTATTTTCACTAAGTCTGTGATGCTGATATCTTTTGCACTTTTGACATGCTTGTTTGAACCTGATCTTGTGTGATTTAGCCGTAGCTCATTGTTCATCTTTTGTCAAGAATCTTGAGTAGATCACTGCCATGTGCTTTGTTGTTATGTTGGAGTGCAGTAGCTTAGTTTCTTGTTGCATTCTAGATGGCATCATGCTGTTAATCGCAGAATTGTGCCATTCTTGTTTTGCTTGCCATTTGCAAACCGTGCATCCGATTCCGGTGATCTTTATATCGATTTCGATCAAAATCAACTCATCTTTCCAGCGGCACTCTTGGTTTGCCAAGTTGAGGCCTGATTCAATCTTTTCCTTCCGAAGCATGCATATGCATTGCATATCACATCCCGCATATCATGCCATGTTTTGCATCATGTTGCTTGCGCATTGCACCGTGGTTGATTGTTGTCTCCTTTGCTTGTGTTCTTGCCTTGGGTAGAGCCAGGAGACGAGTACATGATCGAGGAACCCATTGAGTACGCTTACGAGGATCAAGCTTACGCCCAACTCGGAGAACTTTGCAGGCAAGATGACCATACCCTCGAGATCACTTCTATCTTTGCTTGCTAGTTGCTCGCTTTATTGCTATGCCGCGATACCTACCACATGATTTATCATGCCTCCCATATTGCCATGTCAAGCCTCTAACCCACCTTGTCCTAGCAAACCGTTGTTTGGCTATGTTACCGCTTTGCTCAGCCCCTCTTATAGCGTTGCTAGTTGCAGGTGAAGATTGGAGTTTGTTCCTTGTTGGAACATGTTTATTGTTGGGATATCATTATTATATCTTGTTTACTTTAATGCACCTATATACTTGTTAAAGGGTGGAAGGCTCGGCCTTATGCCTGGTGTTTTGTTCCACTCTTGCCACCCTAGTTTCCGTCATACCGGTGTTATGTTCCTTGATTTTGCGTTCCTTATGCGGTTGGGTTATAATGGGAACCCCTTGACAGTTCTCCTTGAATAAAACTCCTCCAGCAAGGCCCAACCTTGGTTTTACCATTTGCCACCTAAGCCTTTTCCCTTGGGTTCTGCTGACTCAAGGGTCATCTTTATTTTAAACCCCCCCCCCCCGGGCCAGTGCTCCTCTGAGTGTTGGTCCGAAACGAGTAGACTACGGGGCCACCTCCGGGCAACTTGAGGTTTGGTTTTACTCGTAGGATGTCTCATCCGGTGTGCCCTGAGAACAAGATACGTGCGACTCCTATCGGGATTTGTCGGCACATCGGTCAGCTTTGCTGGTCTTGTTTTACCATTGTCGAAATGTCTTGTAACCGGGATTCCGAGCCTGGTCGGGTCGTCCTGGGAGAAGGAATATCATTCGTTGACCATGAGAGCTTGTGATGGGCTAAGTTGGGACACCCCTGTAGGGTTTTGAACTTTCGAAAGCCGTGCCCGCGGTTATGGGCAGATGGGAATTTGTTAATATCCGGTTGTAGAAAACCTGACACTTAACTTAATTAAAATGAATCAACCACATGTGTAGCCGTGATGGTCTCTTTTCGGCGGAGTCCGGGAAGAGAACACAGTCTCGTGTTATGCTTGAACGTAAGTATTTTCAGGATCACTTCTTGATCTTTTTAGCTTCTCGACCACGCTTTGTTTCTCTTCTCGCTCTCATTTGCATAAGTTTAGCCACCATATATGCTAGTGCTTGCTGCAGCTCCACCTCACTACCTTTTCCTACCCATAAGCTTAAATAGTCTTGATCGCGAGGGTGTGAGATTGTTGAGTCCCCGTGACTCACAGATTACTTCCAAAACCAGATGCTGGTGCCGACGATGCCAATCCAGGGGATGCAACTGAACTCAAGTGGGAGTTCAACGAGGATTCAGGACGTTACTATGTTTCCTTTCCAAACGATCAGTAGTGGAGCCCAGTTGGGGCGATCAGGGATCTATTGCATTAGGGGTTGTCTTTCTTTATTTTGGTTCCATAGTCGGACCTTGATTATATTCTGGATGATGTAATGCTATATTTATGTATTGTGTGAAGTGGCGATTGTAAGCCAACTCTTTATCTCTTTCTTATTCAGTACATGGGATGTGTAAAGATTACCCCTCTTGCGACATGCCTACTATGCGGTTATGCCTCTAAGTCGTGCTCCGACACGTGGGAGTATAGCCGCATCATGGGTGTTACAAGTTGGTAATCAGAGCCTTCCCCGACTTAGGAGCCCCCTGCTTGATCGAATCGTTGGCGTTGTTGAGTCTAGAAAAATGTTTTGAGTCTTATAGGATTATATATATCGGAGAGTAGGATTCTTTTTACTCCTCGGTCCCTTCGTCGCTCTGGTGAGGCTTCCTGACATAGATTTTGCCTCTTCTCTTCTCAAATTTCATGAAAAAAATTTAGGATCACGCGGGTATCTTGGAATCGTTCCGATGGTTTTGTGATGAGAACATTGTTCTTGGTGCCTCCTGACATTTAGGGGTTGTGGCAGTGTCCCGGGGAGTTGATCTCCGAGGTGTTGTCATCACAATTTTATCGTTGCAGTTTTGGAATGCCTGAGTTTCGCCGACATCGAAAATCTCTTAAATGCAGTTGTTGGTGAGATAACCTCAACGCCACCCAGTACTGGGGCGGGAGTTCGGGAGTATTGACATAACTCGTATAACGGATGCTTTTCGAAGGTTGAGGTAAATGATTTCCAAAGGTTTCTTGGTTATGTGTTGAAGGATGGATACAGCTGGATGTAGGATTTGCTAGTTTTGGTTGAGATATTATGCTTCCCCTGTATCCCCAACACCTGATTGCATAAACAGAAAATTTCGGGAGTTTCATAGGTGGGAATTCTTGTAGCTCTAGTATTTCTTCCCGCAGATATTTGGTTTGTGATTGGGTAATCCTTACCAATTATTTGTTCATATCCGTACCTTGTTGTTTTATTCATCTACCTCTATCTAAGTGGCTTCTCAATTTATGGAAGTGTGATGATTTACTTTGGAATTCATTCGTTCATTCTTGTTCGAACGTTAAGGCTATATGTTGGAATTTCGATCCATTGATTCAGCTTGAATATATGTCTGTCAAGATGCTAACGGATGTCAACCTCTTCAGGATGGCTCCTCCAACGCGTCAGAATCTGGAACCTCCGCCACCACCTCCACCTCCGTAGGCATGGCAAGCTGTCATGGCCTCCACCAACGCCAACACGCAGATGCTTATGCAACTCTTGCAAGAGCGTAACCAAGGAAATCAAGGCCATGGCAACAATCAAGTTCAGTTTGCTACCCTCAACCAGTTCCTCGCAAACCAGCCGAAGTCCTTCAGTAACTGTGTCGAGGCCACAGACATTGACGATTGGCTCGTGGATATCTGCAAACATTTTGAGTGTAGCAACGTCAGGCCTGAGGACTTTGTCAAGTTTGCTTCGTTCAAACTCAAAGACCAAGTTGTTGAGTGGTATCAACAATACGAAGATTCTAGAGGAGGTCGTGTGATTACCTGGGATGATTTCCGCCGAGACTTCAAAGCTCACCACATTCCTTAAAGTGTTGTTGAGAGTAAGCGTGAGGAGTTCCGCAACCTGAAGCAAGGCAGCTTGTCTGTTTACCAATACAACATCCTGTTCCAGAGGCTCGCTCGCTTCGCCAAACAAGACGTCCCTGACGAGAAGAGCATGATTTATCAATTCGGAGGTGGTGTCGGTGTCAAAACCGGCGGATCTCGGGTAGGGGGTCTCGAACTGTGCGTCTAAGGCGGATGGTAACGGGAGGCAGGGGACATGATATTTTACCCAGGTTCGGGCCCTATTGATGGAGGTAAAACCCTACGTCCTGCTTGATTTATTCTTGATGATATGAGTATTACAAGAGTTGATCTACCACGAGATCAGAGAGGCTAAACCCTAGAAGCTAACCTATGGTATGATTGTATGTTGTCCTACGGACTAAAACCCTCCGGTTTATATAGACACCAGAGGGGGCTAGGGTTACACAAGGTCGGTTACAAAGGAGGAGATATACATATCCGTATTGCCTAGCTTGCCTTCCACGCCAAGTAGAGTCCCATCCGGACATGGGACGAAGTCTTCAATCTTGTATCTTCATAGTCCAACAGTCCGGCCAAAGGATATAGTCCGGCTGTCCGGAGACCCCCTAGTCCAGGACTCCCTCAGTAGCCCCTGAACCAGGCTTCAATGACGATGAGTCCGGCGCGCAGTATTGTCTTCGGCATTGCAAGGCGGGTTCCTCCTCCGAATACACCACGGAAGAATTTGAATACAAGGATAGTGTCCGACCCTGCAAAATAAGTTCCACATACCACCGTAGAGAGAATAATATTTCCACAAATCTAATCTGCTGACTGTTTTGGCAACATGACATTATGCCATGGCCCGGTGATTATTCGAACTGTTTCCTTTAACTAGCCCCGCACATAACGCGAGGCAGTTTCTTGACACATCTTGTCAAAGCAGAGATCGTGTCCCCCTTATTAAGGGATTCTCATCAATACGGGCGTGGGTAACCCAACCGCGCCATCGATTACGGCGCTCGGGGGATAAGCGAGTTTTACCAGGCTAGTGGGGGCGCATAGTTGCAGTTGCCCTTATAAAAGGACAAGGTTTAACCTTTTTCTACCCATGCCTTATTCCTCCTTGCTCATCCATTCTTGCGCACTCGAGCTCCAATGCCCAAGTCCACATCCTTCCCCTCAACCTTCTCCAATCATGTCCGGAGCGGGAGGCAAATGGATGGCTTCCTCCTTTACGGAGGGACACATCAAGAAGCTGCACGGAGCCAGATACTTAGCCGCGAATATCGCGCATCGGCTGCCCGCTGCGGGGCAGATCGTTCCTACCCCTGAACCTCATGAGAGGGTACTTTTCCTCCACCACTTCCTCCGCGCACTGGGGTTTCCCCTCCATCCATTCGTCCACGGTCTCATGTTCTACTATGGGCTGGACTTCCATGATCTAGCCCCAAACTTCATCCTCAACATTTCGGCGTTTATCGTTGTGTGTGAGGCTTTCCTCCGCATCCGGCCCCACTTCGGCCTGTGGTTAAATACCTTCAATATCAAGCCGAAGGTGGTTGGAGGTAAACAAGCGGAATGCAGCGGAGCCATGGTGGGCAAGATGCCCAACGTTATATGGCTTGAAGGCTCCTTCGTGGAGACCATAAAGGGGTGGCAATCGGCGTGGTTCTACATCACCGAGCCGTGCGACACCAACTGGGTGGTGGCCCCTGAGTTTCGATCCGGAATCCCCACGCGGCTCACCTCCTGGAAAGAGAAGGGCCTATCCTGGGGTTCATCAGTGGAGCTGGGCGGACTCCAAAAATGTATCCGGAATATGGCAAGCAAGAAGCTCAAGCTTGTCAACATAGTCCAGGTCATGCTCATCCGCCGGATCCTCCTGTGTCAACAACGGGATTTCAACTTACGGGAGTTCGACCCGGCCCAGCACCAGACTCTGAGCGAGCTCTTCGACACGACGCACAAGGACATCTGGAGGGTGTTGTTCAAGGGCGTCGAGGTCCCTCCCTCTCTCACCGAGGACCACAGGCTAAGCGCGAAGCGCCCAGCGCATTCGGTGAGTTCTATACATCCGGTAGGATATTTTATTTCCCCTAGCTTAATCATGTGCAGGATCTGAGCTCCATGCCTTTGACAGGACTGGGTGGAGATGTCAGGGCAGATTAACTGTCCAGCCCCTTTGCCCGAAGACACTGCGGACGCTCTCCTGACGGAGATGCTGACTCCGGCTCCTTACAAGGTGCCGGAGAAGACCAAGAAGGCCAAGGGAACCCGAAAGAGTTCCTGACGCCAGGTGTTATCGGACTCATCGTCCAATAACTCCGCGACGCACTCCTCCCCCGAAGACGAGGAGGAAGATGAATATGCTCCCCCTCCAGTCGGGGGAGACAAGAAAAGGAAAGCCGCCCCAAACGGGGGGGCGAAGGGTCCAAGAAGGGAAGGACTCTCCTTCCGGACTACTCCACCACCGCCGCCGAAGGCGAAGACGAGTGGCTGCTCAGGGCCAAGCCCCTGGAGAATTCGTAAGTATTCGGATGCCAGAGTAACTCATAGCATACCTTTGTCGCACTGCTTCTCCTAACGCCGAATTATGATTATGCAGACCGCCCCGAGCCCGTATCGACGTATCGTCGGACGGCTCCCTGGGCTCGTCGGATATGGATAGCGATCCACTTCCGGCCGCCACCTCCCCTTGCCCTACGGACAACGCCGAGGTATTGTCTCAAGAGGCACCGGGTCGAGGGGAGACAGTCCCGGAGGCGCCTCAAGGCGACCTTCCGGATTCCGGGAGCAGAGGGAGCAAGGCTCCCGAGGGCTCCGAGTTCGGCCCTCAGCCGAACACCGCGCCGGAACCTCTAGTGGTTCCGGACTAAGGCAGGCGGCCTCCTTCCAAAAGGGGCAGGACGCCTGTGCCGGTGACCTCTGTCCATCCAGAGGCACCGGACAGTCTCCTGGGAGCGCTTCGCAGCGCTTCCATCGACGAGGAGCACCGCACTATTATGAGTGCGGTGATCCAGAAGGTTCACTACGCCAAGAGCGGACTGACTGAAGCCTGTGCCAGCCTTCTAACAGGCTTTGAGGTAAGTATTTCAAATATAGGAAAAATATGACTGCATAGACAGTAGCCCCTGATGCTTTGTTCGGTGTTCACAAAGAAAAGCCGAACAGAGGATCAAACAATATCGCAGGAGTCTAATATAAGTATGTCTATATGCGTATGCAGGCTTCGCTGCTGGCCTCTGCCGCACTGACTGCGGAGGTCGCCGCACTGAAGCAGGACCTCAAAGGGTCCAAGGAAGAGCTCGGCCTTGCCAAGAGGCAGCTCGAGGAGAACAAAGGTAAGTAGTACCTAGTCTATGGATATATATAAAAAGAATGCGATTGCAAAATGACAGGATCATCGTAAATTTGCCAGGGGCCACGACCGAGGTGGCGACCCTGAAGCAAGTGCTATCCGAGGCCGAAAACAAAGCGGCCAAGGAGTGCACCGAGCGGGAAAGGCATGAGGCACGGGTGGGCGAGGTGCAGCAAGAGCTCCATGCTCTCGTGACGAAGCACGAGGCGTTGGAGCTTGACTTGAAGACGCGAGAGTCCGAGCTTGCCACGGCCCTTGAGAGGGCAAAGAGTGCCAAGGCCGAAGCCCAAAAGGCCCTCCAGGAGATTGATGCGAGGAAGAAGATAGTGGCGGGTAAGGCATTCTATATGCAAAGCAAGCATCTGAAAGTAAATTACTTGTTACTTACCCGAATCCGGAGCTCTCCAGGAGCATTCGCAGATTTGCCCCGCAGCGTGTCGGATGCCGCATAGTTTTACCAGGCCGAGGAGGGAAGCTCAACAGAGAAGTTGTTCTGGTCTCAGTATACTGGGACCGAACACCCAATGCCTCTGAGCGACCAGCTGAAGCAGCTGGTCGAGCTGCACAAGGCGGCCGAACAGGCCATGAAGGGCTTTATAGTCCGGATGTGGCCTGGCGACGCCCTTCCCAACAGCTACTTGGGCCTGGTGAGGCGGCTTATGGATGCCTGCCCACGGCTGGAAGTCGTCAAGCGGTCCGTCTGCATCGAAGGTGCACGCCGGGCTTTCGCCCGTGTGAAGGTGCAATGGGCCAAGATGGACGTCGTGAAGCTGGTGAAGGAAGGGCCGCCGCAGGGCAAGGAGCATCGCCACCCCGAGATGTACTATGAGGGTGTCCTGAAGGGTGCCCGTCTCGTAGCGGACGAGTGTGCAAAAGATGTAATATTTGAATGAACTTGCTCGTGTAATCCTGTATTATGAAAACTTGTTCATATGCGCTATGCAACGCTTGTCTGAATTTAAAATATTACCTTCTGTTCGGTTGTTTATCAAATCTGAGAGATGGCTAGTCGTCGGCTTCTGCCCCCATGCCACGAGTGCTGGGGTGTTCGGGATAAACCTGAGCACTCTTGTTCCCATTGTTGGGTCCTTCGAGGGAGGTGCTCAGCACAACGAACAAGGCAATCGGACTATAATGCGTTATCACTCTCACTTAGCCATAGAATTCTATAATTTTAAATTTCGGCGAAGCCCCTAGTATTCGGAAGGTCGAATTCGGGGCGCGATACACGCCTTAAGCCGGACAGGGCCGACTCCTCGCTCTAAGCGGCATAAGTCTTTAGGGACTTGAAACCTCTCGAACAGCGACCAGTCTCTCGCCTTATCATGACAGTCAATTTTAGCTTTCTCTACTAAGGTGCTTAGCCCAGCAGAACCGGGGCACAATCGCAGTAGTTCTCCCAGTGCTACCTTAGCCGATATAGCGGAACGTAAGGTACCAAAACATGGGAGCTGGGCAAACCCAACTATTGACCCAAGACATGATTCGGAGCTGATGCATATAGTGCTATAAGTTCGGGGTGCCGCACTGTCGAAAGTGTTCGGACTTCTCACGCCATATTATGGGGTATGCTTAAGCCCCTAGCGTATTGGCTTTACCATAGTGTACGGGTGCTAGATGTCGTGAATGAACATATATATAAAAAGGAAGAATGCAATAATAGTCTTAATGATATGCATTGTTTATTCAAAAAGGTGTGTTAAAGCAGAATGATACAAGTAGTGCGATAAGCAAAAAGTAGGAGTGTTTGACATGTCCCTTCCAAGGGCAAGCTGAGGAATAGTATTAAAGCAAATATTTCACTCGTTATCGTAATGCACCTGGGAGTTTCGTGGTGTGACGTAGCTTTTTGCCTCCTTGGTTGCTGCATCATGTGTTCGGCGATCATGCTGCCGGACAGGGTTTCTAGAGATTAAAGTCCTGAAACAAGAAAAATAACAAAGCGGGAAGCCCCTAGTGCGGTTTAAGCTGCGTCTTGGGGCGTGCCATAGTTGTGCCCCCCTCCCCGCCTGTGCCCATGGTATTTTTAATGCGTAATTATGTACGCGTGGCACGGATTTCTCCGTTTGGCTGGGACCGGGGTGGAGCCGCATTGCTATGCAAGCTCAGAACGTGCCAGGCGGTCCAATTGCCGATTACTCCGGGCGCGCTTGAAGTTGTCCGGGTCCTTAATCGTCGAACTAGTGGATTTCCTTAAGAGGCTGCTTTGTGCTTCTGTTGCGAGGGCCGCAGTGTGCTCCTCCGTGCGGAGAGAGTGCTCTGTGTTTCCATTAACTGTGATGACCCCCCCAGGTCCTGGCATCTTGAGCTTGAGATATGCATAATGCGGTACCACATTGAATCTTGCGAATGCGGTTCGCCCGAGCAGTGCATGGTAGCCACTGCGGAACGGGACTATGTCGAAGATTAACTCTTCACTTCGGAAGTTATCCGGGGATCCGAAGACCACTTCTAGTGTGACAGAGCCTATGCAATGGGCCTCTACACCTGGTATGACGCCTTTAAAGGTCGTTTTTGTGGGTTTGATCCTTCAGGGGTCGATACCCATTTTGCGCACTGTGTCCTGATAAAGCAGGTTCAGGCTGCTGCCGCCATCCATAAGGACTCGAGTGAGTCGAAATCCATCAATGATTGGGTCTAGGACCAATGCAGTGAATCCGCCATGACGGATGCTAGTGGGGTGGTCCCTGCGGTCGAAGGTGATCAGACAGGAAGACCATGTGTAGAACTTTGGGGCGACTGGCTCCAACGCATATACGTCCCTGAGCGCACGCTTCCGCTCCCTCTTGGGGATGTGGGTTGCGTATATCATGTTCACCGTCCGCACTTGAGGGGGGAACCTTTTCTGTCCTCCGGTGTTTGGTTGTCGGGGCTCCTCCTCGTCATCGCTATGTCACCCCTTATCTTTATTTTCGGCATTTAACTTGTCGGCCTGCTTGAACACCCAACAATCCCTGTTGGTGTGGTTGGCTGGCTTGTCGGGGGTGCCGTGTATTTGGCACGAGCGATCAAGTATACGGTCCAAACTGGGCGGGCCCGGAGTGCTTCTTTTGAATGGCTTTTTCCGCTGACCGGGTTTAGAGCCTTTGAATCCGGCATTGACTGCCGTATCCTCGGTACTATCGCTGTTAATGCGGCGCTTATGCTTGTTGCAACGTGACCTGCCATTGCCGTCCTTGGTATCCGAAGTACCATGGTTCTTTGATATGTTATTACTACGAGCCAGCCAGTTGTCTTCTTCCGCACAAAAGCGCGTCATGAGTGTCGTGAGGGTTGCCATAGATTTCGGCTTTTCCTGACCAAGGTGCCGGGCTAGCCACTCGTCGCAGATGTTGTGCTTGAAAGCTGCTAGGGCCTCTGCATTCGGACAGTCGACGATTTGATTTTTCTTTATTAGGAACCGTGTCCAGAATTGCCTGGCCGATTCCTCTGGCTGCTGAATTATGTGGCTCAAGTCATCGGCATCTGGTGGTTGCACATAAGTGCCCTGAAAGTTGTCGAGGAATGCGGCTTCCAGATCTTCCCAACAGCCAATGGACTCTGCTGGCAAGCTGTTGAGCCAATGTCGCGCTGGTCCTTTGAGTTTTAGTGGGAGGTATTTGATGGCGTGTAGGTCATCACCGCGGGCCATGTGGATGTGCAGGAGGAAATCCTCAATCCATACCGCAGGATCTGTTGTGCTGTTGTATGATTCAATATTTGTGGGTTTGAAACCCTCTGGGATTTGATGATCCATTACTTCGTCTGTGAAGCATAGGGGGTGTGCGGCGCCTCTGTACTGGGCTATGTCGCGACACAGCTCGAATGAATCTTGCCCGCTGTGTTCGGCCCGGCCGGACTTAGTTTTACTGTATCCGGCGTGACGATTATCGTCTCGCATAGTGGCACGCCCTCATGATCCATAGATCGATCTTGCATGTTTTGCTTTGTCCTCTAATACATCTCGCAGGTCTGGCGTATTTCCCCATGCCTTTTTATTTGAATGGAGTCAGGGTGCGGGCTGAGCTTTTGGCTGGAATGTTTCTCTGTCACGGCCACGAGGTGGCCGATCAGCAGCGTCATACGCCGGGGATGTAGGTTTCGGTGCTTCCTCCTCCAGTCGGGGTAGCAACCTGCACTTTGGGTAACTCTTGGAGGGGCGTTCGAGTTTATGTTCCTCGGCCGCCAGGACTTCAGTCCATCTGTCAGCTAGCAAATCTTGATCAGCTTGAAGCTGCTACTGCTTTTTCTTAAGGCTATTTGCCGTGGCTATAAGCCTGCGCTTGAAGCGCTCTTGTTCAATGGGATCCTCTGGCACGACGAATTTGTCCTCGTCGAGGCTTGCCTCATCTTCGGAGGGAGGCATGTAATTATCATCCTCCACCTCTCCATCTGTCGCTCTCTCAGGCGGGCTGGCTCCTTCATCCTCCTGCTCAAAATCTTGCTGGAGGGGATTGTTGTTGTCTTCGGCACTGTCCGGAGTGCTATTATCTCCGGTGCCGGTATCACCACTTTTGCCTTGGCGGGACTTAGAGTGGCGCTGCTGATGCCGGCGCTTGGGTTGCTTTTTGGAGGGGTCATCCTCCGTTGTCTCGTCGCCATTGACAGGGAGAGAGACCTTAATGAGTTCAGTATGTTGCCAAAGGGTGAGTGCTGAAAAATATCCGCGGAGGTAAACTCCATGATCGGCGCCCAATCGGATTCGATAGGAATGGGTGCGGGCGGTTCGGAGTCCGTGGCCAGAGAAGGATCCGGCAGTTTGGCAACACGGCTCTCGTGAAGGGTAAGGTCGATATTCGGCTCGATCGCCGCAAAGGATATGGCCTCTGCGACGGGGTCTATCCACCCGTCCATGGATGGCGCAACCGGCTCCGAATTGAGGGCCAGAGCGGCTGCCGGTGTGATTTCTTGAACACTGTCCGATGGTAGAGCTAGATCGTACTCATTGTGACCGCATGGCGCACAAGGCAAGGGCTCGAATCCGTCGAAGATCAAGTCTCCACGGATATCGGCCGTGTAATTTAAGTTTCCAAACCTGACCTGGTGGCTAGGGGCGTAACTTTCGATCTGCTCCAGATGGCCAAGCGAGTTGGCCCACAGTGCGAAGCCGCCGAACACAAAGATCTGTCCGGGGAGAAAAGTCTCACCCTGGACTGCATCGCTATCGATGATAGCAGGAGCCATCAAGCCTAACGGCGATGACACAGAGGAACTCTCAACGAAAGCACCAATGTCGGTGTCAAAACCGGCGGATCTCGGGTAGGGGGTCCCGAACTGTGCGTCTAAGGCGGATGGTAACAGGAGGCAGGGGACACGATGTTTTACCCAGGTTCGGGCCCTCTTGATGGAGGTAAAACCCTACGTCCTGCTTGATTTATTCTTGATGATATGAGTATTACAAGAGTTGATCTACCACGAGATCGGAGAGGCTAAACCCTAGAAGCTAGCCTATGGTATGATTGTATGTTGTCCTGCGGACTAAAACCCTCCGGTTTATAGACACCAGAGGGGGCTAGGTTTACACAAGGTCGGTTACAAAGGAGGAGATATACATATCCGTATTGCCTAGCTTTCCTTCCACGCCAAGTAGAGTCCCATCCGGACACGGGACGAAGTCTTCAATCTTGTATCTTCATAGTCCAACAGTCCGGCCAAAGGATATAGTCCAGCTGTCCGGAGACCCCCTAGTCTAGGACTCCCTCAGGTGGCCTCAGAGAAGATCTGCAACTAGCTCTTGTGCTTTTTGAGCCGAAAAAGTATGATGATTTCTACAACATGGCACTAAAGCAAGAAGCTGCTCAGCTCAAGTGCAATGCTTCTAAGAAGAGAGTCAGGGATGCAACTCCTTCTTCTTCTTCAACTCAAGTGGCAGCTAAGCAGCAAAAGTTCTGGTTGCCTCCTCCTCCTCCGTTCTGCCAGCCTTATCAGCAGAAGAGTAAAGGCGGCAATGGATCTTCCCACCCACCCAACCCAGGCTATCAGAACAAAGCTTCGTCTCATGCTCCAAGGTCAAGTGCTCCGTATCACCGTCTGCTCTCAGAGGTTACGTGCAACAAGTGTCAGCAGAAGGGGCACTATGCGAACAAATGCTTCAACCAAAGGCGCCTTTCGCCTCCTCCTCCTGTGAGATCTGCCAGCAATGCAGTGGTCAAGCATAATCCCAAGCATGCTAAGGTCAACATGATGAACGCTGCTCAGGCAGAGGACTCTTCAGAAGTGATCATGGGTAACCTTCCTGTTAATGATATTCCTGCAAGAGTTCTTTTTGATACTGGTGCATCGCATTCTTTCATGTCATTCCCATTTGCATCGGAGAACAATGTTGACACAGAGGTTTTGTCCAAAGTCATGCAAGTTGTTTCTCCCGGAAAGCTTATGACTTCTAGTTTGGTTGCTCCCGATGTCTCTGTCCAATTTGGCGACTATAAGTTTCTGTCTTTTCCTTTGGTTCTTGGTAACTCGGATATTGATCTAATTCTCGGCATGGACTGGCTTTCTAAGCACAAGGCTCAGCTTGATTGTGCTACAAGGCAGATTCAATTGACACACTCGTTTGAGGATGTGATCATCTATGCCGCTCGTGACGATACCATTCGACTGTTTTCTCTCAATGAGAAGGGTGAGTTGAATGCCATCTCTCAGATTCCAGTCATTTGTGAATATCAAGACATCTTTCCAGAAGAGCTTCCAGGAATGCCTCCTCACCGGCCAGTTGAATTCATCATCGATCTTGAGCCTGGCACGGAACCTGTTTGCAAACGTCCTTACAAGCTTGGACCAGAAGAGTTGAAGGAGCTGAAGAAGCAACTCGATATACAAGAGCGCATGGGTCTGATCTGACCAAGTTCTTCTCCATGGGGTTGTGGTGTTCTTTTTTTCAAGAAGAAGGATGGCATGGACCGACTTTGTGTCGACTACCGCCCATTGAACAAGAAGACAATAAAGAACAAGTACCCACTTCTCAACATCAATGAGCTATTCGAACAACTCAAAGGTGCTCAAGTATTCTCCAAGCTTGACCTCCGTATGGGCTATCATCAGATTCACATTCGTGAACAATATATCCCCAAGACAGCATTCAGAACAAGCTATGGTTCCTATGAATACAATGTCATGTCTTTCGGCCTTGTCAATGCTCCTCCAACATTCTCTCGCATGATGAACTTCATCTTCAACCCTTACACAAATGACTTCATCTTGGTGTATCTCGGTGATATTTTGGTCTTTTCCAAGAACAAAGAGGATCATGCCAAGCATTTGAGATTGGTGCTGGACAAACTCAGAGAACATCAGTTCTATGCAAAGTTTTCAAAGTGCGAGTTTTGGCTCGATGAGGTTCTCTACCTTGGGCATATCATCTCTGCCAAGGGCATAGCTGTTAATCCTGAGAAGGTGTCTGCAATTGTGAATTGGGAACCGCCTCAGAATGTCAAGCAGCTCCGCAACTTTCTTGGGCTCGCAAGCTATTGTTGAAGATTCATTGAGAATTTCTCTAAGATCGCGAAGCCTCTTTCCAACCTCCTCCAGAAGCATGTGAAGTATGTCTACATGCCTGAATGTGACATCGCTTTCAACACCCTCAAAGAGAAGCTAGTCACAGCTCCAGTTCTGACTCCTCCTGATGAATCCAAACCATTCGAAGTTTTCTGTGATGCTTCCCTTCAAGGTCTCGGTGGTGTGTTAATGCAAGATAAGAAAGTTGTGGCCTATACCTCTCACCAGTTGAAGCCCAACGAAAAGAACTACCCCACTCACGACCTCGAGTTGGCGGCAGTTGTCCATGCTCTTTTAACATGGAGACATCTCTTGTTGGGAAGGAAAGTGGACATCTTCACTAATCATAAGAGCCTCAAGTACATATTCACTCAACCCAACCTCAACCTCAGGCAGACTCATTGGGTCGAAATGATTCAAGAGTATAATCCGAGTATTGACTATACTCCAGGCAAGGCCAATGTCATTGCAGACACTTTGAGCAGAAAGGCTTACTGCAACAGTTTGATTCTCAAGCCCTTCCAACGGGACCTTTGTGAAGCTTTCCGCAAACTTAATCTCCAAGTTGTTCCTCAAGGATTTCTTGCCAACCTCCAAGTCTCTCCTACTTTGCAAGATCAAATTCGTGAGGCACAACTTCTTGATGCCATGGTGAAGAAGGTGAAGATTGGTATTGCCAAGAGCCAACCCAAGTACAAGTGCTATCGCCTTGATGACAAAGATACTCTATTCTTCGAGGATCGAATTGTTGTTCCTAAAGGTGACCTTCGTAAAGTCATTATGAACGAGGCTCACAATTCACTCTTATCTATCCATCCTGGAAGTACAAAGATGTACCATGACCTCAAGCAGTCGTATTGGTGGACTCGAATGAAGCGAGAAATTGCTCAGTTCGTGAGAATGTGATGTCTGCAGAAGAGTGAAAGCAGAACACCAACGGCCAGTTGGTCTCCTCCAACCTCTTGCCATTCCAGAATGGAAGTTTGACCATATTGAGATGGACTTCGTGACTGGATTTCCCAGGTCCAAGCGTGGCAATGATGCTATCTTCGTCGTAATCGACAAGCTCACTAAAGTGGCTCATTTTCTTCCTATCAAAGAATCTATCACAATAGCTCAGTTGGCAGAGCTATATACCTCCAGGATTATCTCCTTGCACGGCATTCCGCAGTTGATATCTTCAGATCGTGGAAGCATCTTTACTTCTAAGTTCTGGGACTCCTTCCAGAAGGCTATGGGCACCAACATTCGCTTCGGCACAGCCTTCCATCCTCAAACTAGTGGACAAGTCGAGCGAGTAAATCAAATTCTTGAAGATATGCTCAGGGCTGGTGTCATTTCCTTCGGTATGAAGTGGGAAGATTGTCTTCCATATGCCGAGTTCTCCTACAACAACAGCTTCCAAGCGAGTTCGGGCAAGGCCCCATTCGAGATTCTCTATGGCAGAAAGTGTCGTACTCCTCTTAACTGGTCAGAGACTGGTGAACGCCAACTTCTTGGCAATGACTTGATCACAGAGGCTGAAGAAATGTGCAAAGTCATTCATGAAAATCTCAAAGCCGCGCAATCGCGCCAGAAGAGTTACTATGATAGCAAGCATCGTGACTTGGCTTTCGAGATCGGAGACCATGTCTACCTCCGCGTCTCTCCAGTGAAAGGTACTCGTCGCTTCGGTATCAAAGGGAAGCTTGCCCCTAGATACGTGGGTCCTTTCAAGATCATTGGCAAAAGAGGCGACCTCGCCTATCAACTTGAGCTTCCGTCCAACTTTGCAAATGTGCACGACGTGTTTCACGTGTCTCAGCTTCGCAAGTGTTTCAAGACTCCTGACCGCACCATCAACTTCGAAGAGATTGATCTCCAAGAAGACCTGTCTTATCATGAGCATCCCGTTGCTATTCTTGAAGAACTGAGCGCAAGACTCACAACAAGTCTATCAAATTCCTAAAAGTGAAGCGGTCACACCATTCTGACCGAGAAGCCACCTGGGAACATGAGAACCACCTCCGTTTCGAATATCCGGAGTTCTTTCAGTCCTAGATCTCAGGACGAGATCCTTTCGTAGTGGTGGAGTGTTGTAACACCCCGGATGTAACTTACCATATTTGTACTCCGACTCTTGCCATTCTCGGCTATAAGTTATGATATTCCCTCGTGGTTCGGTTTTGCCTTCGTTTTGCTTTTTGTCCATGTCATTCATATCATATCATGTCATCATGTGCATCACATTTGCATACGTGTTCGTCTCATGCATCCGAGCATTTTCCCCGTTGTCCGTTTTCTGATCCGGCACTCCTATGTCCTCCATCGCCCCCTTTTGCCTCTTTTCGTGAGCGGGTGTTAAACATTCTCTGAATGGACCGAGATATGCCAAGCGGCCTTGGTACACCACCGGTAGACCGCCTGTCAAGTTTCGTGCCATTTGGAGTCCATTTGATACTCCAACGGTTAACCGAGGAACCGTAAAGGCCTCGTGTGTGTTGCAGCCCAACACCCCTCCAAAGTGGCCCAAAACACATCCAAACCCCCTCCATCCTCGCGGCCGTTCGATCACGATCGCGTGGCCGAAAACCGCACTCCATTTGGACTCTCCTGGCTCCCCCTACCTATAAATATGTGCACTCCTCCGAATTTTCGGGCGAAACCCTAGATCTCCCCCTCCTCGCGTCGCCAGACACGTCCGCTCCGGCCGGACGCGTCCGCCACTGCCACCGCACCAACGGGACGCCGCCACATGTCGCCGCCACCGTTGCCGGCCCGCGAGCCCACGTCTGGCCCCCGCAGGCCCGCTCCTCCGCGCCGCCCGCGCCCGCCAGCCGCCGCCGCCCGCGCCGCCGCCCGGCCTCCGCGCCTTCCGCCGGGATCCGCTGCTCCGTCCATCACCGCCCACCGTCTTCGGCAGCCCGGACCGCGGCGCCGGCCACTGGAGCTCTGCCGCACGTACCGCGGCGCCGCCCCGTCGTCCTCTCCACTCCGGCACCTCCTCCCCAGCTCCGGCCACCTCCTCCCGACGAGCTCCGGCAAGATCCACTCAACTCCGGTGAACCTCGAAGTCTGCGCGCGCCCAGATCTGGATCTGGATATTAGGGTTGACTTTGAAATATCCCTAAGTCCTTTTATTTTTACATCTTGGAGCTCTATTCATCATGTCATAACTCCGCATTCGTTGCTCCGTTTTGGGTGTGCCTTATACCAAAATGTTCATCATGATGTCTTATTCATTTTTTTCCATTAGACCATGCTTTTTTGAGTCCATATTTATGCCCAAATTGTTGTTGCAAGAGTGCTATAAAATGTTAGTTCCTGATTCTTATCAGATTATAAGCATTTGTCATTTTTTCCATGATTAATGTGTGCTGCATATGAGCATGAGCTCTACATGTGTTTTGGGCTATGCCATGCCATCTTTACAGGTGTGTATGCCATGTATTTTTGTGACCAATGTGGTGACTAGCACAAGCATGCAAAGTAGATCTCATGATGTTGCTGATTTCAGGGACTTAGAATTTCACTAAGTCATTTCCCTGCTGTTGGGGATATTACTACTGAAGGTAAACCGGCCTTATGTAGCCGGGTTTACTCCTGGAAGATTAGAAGCCCATAAAGATGCAAGGATGATGGCACTTCATGGAGGCCCAATGTCCAAAGGCGGGTTAAAGCCTGTAAATGTAAACCGGCTTAGTCATGTAACTTGTATTATAAGATAGGAAGGATAGAGACCGAACTGGATACGTTTATGATCCGGCTCCGGGACTCTGTAAACCGGCGGGCGTCAACCTATGTATATAAAGGGACGACCCGACAGCGGTTTAGGGACAGACAACAACTCGAGAGCCAGACAAAGCGGATTCGCTCCCTGGCCTTCGAAACCCTAGCAATACCAATCACAACTAGATGTAGGCTTTTACCTTCCTCGAAGGGGCCGAACTAGTATAAAATTCCCCGTGTCCACTTGTCCGGTTTAACCCCTTAAGCTAACCCGTAGCGATGGCTCCACGGCTAAGTCCTTTTACGAGGACATCTGCCGTGACAAACCCACGACAGTTGGCGCCCACTGTGGGGCTATCGCACGATGGTTTTGAGTTCTTGAAGGGCAGCTTTGATGGACTTAAGGGATACGCTATGGGCCGGATGACGAAGAGTCATCGCGGCAAGCTCTACATCGACAACGCAGGATGGGGTCCCGAGGCCGATTCAATCGAATACGGGTACCGGGTCCCCTTTGGTGGGATTCATGTCTTCATCGGCAAGATCGGCGAACCGGCCCCTGAGTCGGACATCTACACCGACATCATCGAAACGGCTCGGCGTGCTAGTTCTTCACCGGTTCAGCCCGAGGCAAGGCATGTTTTCGTGGGTGTCATCCATGGATCAAGGTACGAGGATGGACCGGTGTCCGATGGAGAGACTGTGGTCTGTTCTGATGACGAGTCTTCTGGAGAGACCGAATCACTTTACCAGTTGCAGGACGGCCGGATTGAGGGAGGATCCGAGGGCAACAGTATTCCAGATTCCCCCGATCTACCAAACCGGGCCGCCATCTTCATGGTCGGCACACAATCGGCGCCTCATTCATCTACCGCCGCAGCAATGCTCTCCGGTTCAACAACGGCCACACCAGCAGGGGCAGGAAGCTCGGCGCCGCCTTCGGCCCAAGTCCTGTCTGATTTGTTCGACACTTTGGCAACGTTGATGGCCGCGGAGGTGGATGCAGCAGCCAAGGATCAGCACAATGCGGAGATTGCAAAGGTAAAAGATCAGATAGCCCAGGCTAAAGCGAACCTGGCAACAGAGAATGCTAGGATGGCTACAGAGTGGGCTGAATTGGAAGCACAGGCCTACCGGATTAGACTGGATCAGAATGCTTCGGAGGAAGTCATGAGATGAAGGTATCGATCATGTCTCCCGTCGGTTTATGAGCCGCAGAATCTCTTCAACACACCAGGAGCAGGAGCTGGGAGCCAACCCACACTAAACCGGGTGGGGACGCCGGGAACAGGAGCGTCGGTTCAACCGCGCACGATGGACCCGCCTCGCCTGAACAACATTGTGCCACAGTATGTACCAACACCGCCTGGGCATTATTCCAACCCGTTGGACAACATTGTGGCCGCCGCTTCACGCCTGGCGGCCCTCCCAACCGACGGCGAGTCACCAGTTGCAGTGGAAGCACGTCGGGCCAAGGATCTCCTTCAAACGGCACTAAATCAACAGCAGGCGTATTCACACAGTCGTGAGAGGATTCATTCCACTCCCCGTCCAAGCCGGAGTTACAGCAGACACATGGAGGACGAACCGGCCGTGTCCAGTAGTGCACATCGCCGAAATTCACCACGAGGGAACAACCCGGCCGGGGGAGGCGCTAATGCGCAAGATGTTGTGGACCATGGTCGCGCACGTCAGGAGGCCGAGTTGGCGGCTCGACACGGAGCACGACAGCATACTCCGGTTCACCCCACGGCCTCCGTGGAGCCAGGAGGGATGTTCAGTTCCTTAGGGGTGCCGTGTCTAACCCCCGCTTTGCATAATGTGAGACTGCCCAAGGATTTCAAGGGACCTCGTAAGGTACCAAATTACACCACCGATTTGCAACCAGAGGCGTGGGTGGAGAGCTATGAGATGGCAATGGAGATGTTAGATGTGGATGAGGCAGTGTGTGCTAAATATTTCACCATGATGTTGGAAGGAACAGCTCGCACTTGGTTGAAGAGCTTGCCGACCAATTCCGTTGGATCATGGGCCGAATTGAAGCACCGGCTTATCTAGAACTTCAAGGATACGTGCAAGCAGCCGATGTCAATCGTGGATCTGGCCGCTTGTGTCCAAGAGGAAGGGGAGTCCACGACCCATTGGGTCAAACGGGTCTCAGCAATTTTACATTCATCAGATCGTATCAATGCAGACACTGCAGTGTTAATGTTAGAGGACAATTGTCGTTTCGAACCGTTAAAATAGAAGTTGGGAAGGCTCAAACGTCACTGCAATGATATGTGAACACTCATGGCCGCTTTGGTTAAATACGTCGATTCAGATAATACCAAGGATCCGGATTCAGAGGAGGACAAACCGGAGAAAGGTAAGAAGAACGGCAATGCCAAGGGTCAACAGCATAATCCAGCAGGCCATGGAAATGGTGGTAAGCGCAAGGCTGACAGTATCTTGGACTTTGTTGCAAATACCAACGCGCAGGAGAATAGCCAGCGCCGTAAGGGCAAGCAGCCCCAGAGGGGTGGAGGTTCAGGCCCCAATTTGGAGCGCTTGTTAAATCAGCCCTGTCCCAAGCATGGATCGAAGGAGAAGCTAGCATCACATCTTTGGAAGGACTGTTATATCATGCGGGATTACAAGAATTCCAATATGTTCCAATATGACAACGGCCCGCCCGGCGGTTCAGGAGGAGGTTTCCACGGGCCGGGTTATGGAGGTGGTGGTTCCGGTTTAGGGTTTCAAGGCAACCAAACCGGACACATCAATCAAGGGCACCAAGGCAACCAGGGAGGTTACAACCATCAGGGGAATCAGCAGCAGCAGTCGGGTTATGAGAGCAATCCCAAACAGCTGAACAGCGGGCAATATCATGTCTTCACTACTAGTTTGTGCAAACATGATCAGAAGCTTCACAAAAGGGCAGTAAACTCTGTTGAGCCAGCAGTAGCTCAGTATTTACGCTGGTCTGAGCAGCCTATTTTGTGGAGTAGAGATGATCACCCACCCTGGGTTGATAATCCAGGTCACTTGGCCCTGGTGGTGGCCCCTCAAGTTGGGGGATACAAGTTCACTAAAGTACTCATGGATGGGGGAAGTAGTATCAATATTTTATATTATGATGCATTCCGTCGTATGGGGTTGACAGATAAGGATCTTAAACCGTCAAATACGGTCTTTCATGGTGTGGTGCCTTGTAAGTCTGCATATCCTGTTGGCAAGATAGCTTTGGAGGTAGCTTTTGGAGATGACTATGATTCAAGGTCAGAAACATTGACATTTGAGGTGGTAAAGATCAAAAGTCCGTACCACGCCTTGTTTGGGCGGTCGGCTTATGCTAAGTTTATGGCAAGGCCATGTTATGTTTATCTACAGCTTAAAATGCCAGGTCATAAAGGGACTATCACAGTACATGGAAGTAGAAAGATTGCTTTGGAGTGTGAAGAAGGTGATGCGGCTTATGCTGAGTCGGTTTATGCCACAGAGGAGCTGAAATTCTATAAGGAGCAAGTTGATCCGGCAGACATGACCTCTTTGAAAAAGCCAACTATAGAACATGATCCAGCATTGAAGTTCAAATCGTCTACAGACACTAAGATGATTGACTTTGTTCCTGGTGATTCATCCAAACAGTTCAGCATCAGCGCTAACCTGGATCCCAAATAGGAAAGTGTGCTCATCGAGTTCATCCGTGAGAATCGGGACATCTTTGCATGGAAACCTTCTGACATGCCAGGTGTACCGAGGGAACTCGCTGAGCACACACTCAACATTGATCCTAAGTTTAAACCGGTCCGGCAGTTCCTCCGCCGTTTAAATGAAGAGAGACGTAAGGCTATAGGTGAAGAGGTAGCCCGTCTGTTGGCCGCAGGGTTTATCGTCGAAGTTTTTCATCCAGAGTGGTTAGCTAATCCGATGCTGGTTCTTAAGAAAAATGGCACTTGGCGCATGTGTGTGGACTACACAGATTTAAACAAGGCTTGCCCTGTAGACCCCTTTGCTCTCCCTCGCATTGATCAGATAATTGATGCTACGGCGGGTTGTGACCGTTTGTGTTTTCTGGATGCTTACTCTGGTTATCATCAGATCAAAATGGCGGTTAAGGACCAGGAGAAGACAGCTTTCATAACTCCCTTTGGAGCCTTCTGCTATGTTTCCATGCCTTTTGGACTCAAGAGTGCCCAGGCAACTTACCAGCGATGTGTTCAGAATTGCCTTCATAAACAAATTGGGCGCAATGTTCATGCATATGTGGATGATATTGTGGTCAAGTCCAGAAAGGAGGAGACATTGATAGATGATCTATGAGAAACCTTTGACAATCTCCGAGTTTACAAGATGATGCTCAATCCGGAGAAGTGTGTCTTCGGTGTCCCAGCAGGTAAGCTCTTAGGCTTTCTGGTATCAAACAGAGACATTGAGGCTAATCCGGAAAAGATTGCAGCAATTACGTCCTTGGCTAAACTGGCGTGTATTAACGATGTTCAACGTCTGGCCGGCCGGATTATAGCCTTGAGCCGGTTTATCAGTCGGCTTGGAGAGAAGGCCATCCCTTTATATCAGATGCTCAAGAAAACAGATAACTTTGTTTGGAGTGAGACAGCTGATAAAGCGTTCGAGGATCTGAAGAGGCAGCTAGCTGAACCGCCCGTGCTTGCAGTGCCGATCGATAAAGAGCCATTATTATTATATGTGGCTGCTAATGCCCGGGCTGTTAGCATAGCCATTGTGGTAGAGCGCAAGGAGCTTGGCTAGGAATATCCGGTTCAACGGCCGGTTTATTATATCAGCGAGGTACTCATTGAGTCAAAGCAGAGGTATCCGCATTGGCAGAAGCTGGTGTATGGGGTATTTATGGCGAGCCGGAAGCTTAAACATTATTTTCAGGGCCATCCCATCACAGTGGTCAGTTCAGCTCCTCTGGGCGACATCATTCAAAATAGAGAAGCAACTGGCCGGATTGCCAAGTGGGCTATTGAACTTGGACCTCACGGGCTCAAGTATATACCCCGCACAGCGATAAAATCCCAGGCACTCGTGGACTTCATTAATGATTGGACGAAGTTGCAGGCACCGGAGGAGAAGCCAGATAATACATATTGGACTATTCATTTTGATGGGTCCAGACAGTTGGAGGGCTCGGGGGCTGGAGTCATACTAACTTCCCCACGAGGTGACAAGTTTTGTTATGTCCTCCGTTTAATGTTCCCTTGTACTAACAATGCAGCTGAATATGAGGCTTTGCTCCACGGTCTTCGGATGGCTAAGGAGATGAATTTGAGCCGGGTTAAGTGCTTTGGTGATTCAGATCTAGTGGCTCAGCAGGTGTCTGGCACTTGGGATTCTAAGGACCCACTCATGGCTGCATATCGGCGAGAGGTGGACGCAGTGGCTGGTCACTTTAAAGGTTATCAGGTGGACCATATAGACCGGCGGAAGAATGAAGCGGCAGACGCTTTAAGTCGTCTTGGTTCCCAGCGTAAACCGGTCCCGCCCAATGTCTTTCTTGATGTGTTGCATAATCCGTCAGTCAAAGTACCAACCGAGGAAGATTTGGCTATTCCTGATCCGGAGGCTCAGTTGGTGGCAGCTCTGCATGCCATACCGGATTGGACGATCCCATATCTGGCTTACATGAACTGGGGCGAGTTACCAGACGATGAAACATTGGCTCGACAGATAATCCGGCGTTCCAAGTCCATGACCATACTCAACGGGGAGTTACATCATTACAGTGTTTCAGGAGCAATTCAGCGTTGTGTTTCTCCTCAAGAAGGTTGTGAGATTTTGCGAGAAATCCATGAAGGGGATTGCGGTCACCACGCCGGTTCAAAGTCGTTGGGTGCCAAAGCTTTTCGCCACGGTTCTTTCTGGTTGATGGCGCATGCTGATGCGGAGGATTTAGTCAAGAGATGTGATGGATGTCAAAAATTTGCCCGCCGTGCGCACGTTCCGGCTCAAGAGTTGCGGATGATTCCAATTACGTGGTCATTTGCAACTTGGGGGCTTGATATGGTTGGACCCTTCAAGCGTTCTAAGGACAAAAAGACCCACATGTTAGTAGCAGTTGATAAATTCACTAAATGGGTGGAGGCAGAGCCAGTCAGCAAGTGTGATGCAGCCATGGCGGTTCAATTCATCAAGAAGGTGATATTCCAGTTTGGTTTTCCACACAGCATTATAACAGATAATGGTACTAATCTGTCAAAAGGGGGATGGAAGAATTCTATCAACGTGAGCACATCCGGCTTGATCTAGCGTCGGTGGCTCACCCCCAATCTAATGGTCAAGCAGAAAGGGCAAATCAAGAAATTCTACGGGGTATCAAACCAAGGCTTATGGTTCCCTTAAAGCGGACGCCGGGTTGTTGGGTTGAGGAGCTACCTTCTGTGTTATGGAGCATCAACACCACACCCAATAGGTCTACGGGTTACACACCTTTCTTCATGGTCTATGGAGCGGAGGCGGTTCTTCCTAGTGGCATCCGTCACGATTCGCCCCGTGTGGCAGCTTATGTTGAAGCTGATAATGAGAAAGCACGTCAGGATTCACTGGACCTGTTGGATGAAGAGCGTGATCTTGCAGCAGCACGATCGGCGATTTATCAACAAGATCTCCGACGTTATCATAGCCGCCGGGTTAAAACCAGAACCTTTCAAGAAGGTGATTTGGTGCTCCGGCTCATCCAGGATCAGACTGATATGCACAAGTTATCCCCACCTTGGGAAGGACCCTTTGTGGTCAGCAAAAATCTGCACAATGGATCTTACTACCTCATTGATGTTTGAGAGCATGAAGACTCACGTCAATCGAAGGAGGAGACCAAGCGGCCATGGAACATAGCTCTCCTTCGGCCTTACTATACTTGAAGCCATAGGCTCTTCATCTGTACATATTTATGACAGTGTATATATCATATAATAAACCGGAGCCTCCGTTATAAGCGGGGTATCTGTTCTTTTTATATCCTGTGTGTGCTTTTACAAGTTAACTGACAAAGCGGAGTCTTTTAATCCGGCTTTAGCAGCTGCATAGATATAAAAAATCACTAGGGGGCTTGGTCATATTTGAACTACAGCTACACCTCTTGATCGGTTTTTAAACCAGGAAGGGATATCACTAGGGGGCTTGGTTGTCCTCACACCATAGCTACACCTCTTGATAGGCATTTAAGCCACAAAGGAAAAAATTTGTGGAGCCAAAGAGAGTGTTGTACACAGTACAGACTCAAACATGGGCACACACTGAGCATCGCTCACAAAGTTACTTGGGGGCTCTTTTTGCAAAGCAAAAAAGAGTTTGAAAGGACCCTGGTAATTGGCTATAAAGCCACGGCTTGGAAGCCTGGTGTATTCACCTAAAAACCCGGGTTAACCTGCCTTCATCAAGTAAGCCACTCATGTCCAGGTAATCCTGGTATGACCCATCGAACGTTTGACAAGTCAATCTTTTACAGACCCTGAACTTGTCATAGTTAAAACGATGATTGGTTAATTGGAGGCCCATCTTAAAAGGCTTTGTTAAATGGTTTAACTCAAAGGCCTGGCAGCCCATGAAAAGCCTCGATTTGGAGCCTGGCAGCTCGTAAAAAGCCTTGCATATTTTCCTGTTTGAATTTTGTTTGTTGAAAATCATAAGTATTTTTTGATAAACAGGCGTCCTTGACCCGGCTTGCTTTTCAACTACAAGTTGTGGGCACATGATCAATTATAAACCGGTGTTCATTGACCCGGTCTGGTTTGACTAAATCGCCAGTTTTATAAAGAAAATCTGGTGGTTATCCTGGTCCGGTTTAATATATAGACCGGCATTATGAAGATGGAGTTATCAACGTTCCGGATTGGTATTAACACCTTTGCCGTATACATGTTTGGTCAACCAATGAGGTATGTTCTGTACATTACTTTTTGTACAAAGACTTGATTATTCATCTAGGTACTATATACTTCTTGGACATCATGACACGTCTAGCGGTAAACCGCTAGATACTTTTAAGTTGTTGTACCCAGGAACGCAATTCATCATGGGTTATGCATAAATATATCCCAAAGGGCGGCACAGATTGTCACAAAGTATTACGAAACATGCTCGATGGCATGGCAGATAACGGAGTTTCAGCTACCCTATTACATGAAGCTTCAAAGCGGCTCAAGCAGTATCATTGTTTTTCACAGTAGCCATATAAACCGGCGACCGGATCAGGACTCTTCGTTGCGACGGTTTGACGGTTGAGGGTCAGTTGGTGTAGGCACTTCTTCATCCCTCCCCAGACGCTGGAAATCAGCCGTTGATCAATCGATTCCAGTTAATGCTTGGAACACTGCTTCCTCATGGATAAGATTGGAAGGGTTAATATCAGGGGCGTAAGTGTGCTTACGAATCAGAGGCACAAGTTCTTCGACTTCATGGATGTCGTCCGGCTGTCTTTTCCCTTCTGCATCATAAAACGGTTAAAAATGGGAAAAATCGGTACCATCAGCCAACTTGATGGCTGCTGGCCGCATCTGTTTGGTCAGCCGCCGAAGATCATCATTGTTGAAGTTTCAATCGTCTTCTTTAACGCCTGGGTATCCTTTAATGATATCCTCCGCTTCAAGGTCTGGAATCCAGGCTTTGGCTCGAATAAGGGTGGTTAAAGCTCCTGCTCTAGCAGCTGCTCTCTTCAACTCGGCAATACGGGCTGGTAACATGCCCAGCTTCTCAAGGGTTTCCTTAATCAAAGTTGGAGCCGGTTTGTTATAAGCTGCCGTGCTAATAACCCATTGAGACCCAGAGTATAGCTGTTCAACCAATGTATATGCCGCTTTGAGCTTCATCTGCATATCTGTACCAAGATGAGTGATGCGAGTGCCTGCCAAAGATTTTATCAACATTTTGGTCAGTTATAAGATTCATCGACTGGCGCAACACACGTAAGTAGACACTTACCAAAGATAGCAGAGGTCATAGTATTGATTTGGCATTTCAAACCGGCTAGTTCTTCAACCACTGGCTTCAGGGCTGCCTCGGCGTCTACAGCTCTTTTGGTTAAACCGGATTTCTCGGTTTCCCATTCAGAACGCTCTTGGTTGAAGGATTCTTTCAGCTTTTCCATTACGGCCAGGGCCTGGGTCAGCTCCTCTTTGGCTTTTGCAGCCTCGTCTTGTTGTGACTTCACATTCTCTTGCAAGTCAGAATTTCGGGCATCTTTGCTTCGCAGTTCAGTATGCCACGTTGAAGGTATGTTCAACAAACAGCATATATATGTGCTAAAGTACAAAGCGTATAACAAAGTTATGCACTTCATACTTGGGGGCTAATGCCTATTTGCTCTCAAGCACTACACTTTATACAAGTCTCCAGAACAATGCAAGCATTATCCTTGACACTTGGGGGCTAATGTGCGTCTATTCTAAAACGGATGTGTGGATTAAAAACCGGATTAACTTGCCAAGTTAAACCGGCCTTTGGGGGCTATGCTACAGAAAGTTGTCTAATTTTTTCTTCAAGATGAGTCTTATCTATTATTAGCGACCTGCCATTGCAAGGACCAATGATGAGATGCTTAAAGTGTTACAAAGACCCGGTTTGTGATTAACAATCATAAAACGGCACTTGGGGGCTACTTGGGATAGTGTTTCAGCTATAAATCAATATACAATGGGAGAGGAATTTACCTCATATCGCTCTTTCATCAAGTTCGCCAAACCGGCTTCATAATCCCGGTTTGAGTGCAGACGGTTCAAGAAGCCAGAATGAAGCTCATCAGCGTTAAGATGAGCATAGCTTGATAAGTCGTTGCTCCATTTACCTTTATCCCAGGCAGCTTGCTCTTCTTTGGCACTGTGCTGAGCCAAAATGATGGGATGGCCAGGAGAGTTGTGGCCCATTCTAGTAATAATAACATCATCACCTTCGCCTTCAGGATTTTTGGTTGATGATACTGGAATTTCAGTGTCTTTCACCGGACTAGCTCGGTTTGGTTCTGCTGGTTCAGTATCGGGTGTGGCAGGCTCAGCATCTGTTGGTTCATCGGTATGTTGGCCTTCAAGGGGTGGATCATCAAAAGTAGCTTCGGGATGAGGGCCTTCCGGTTCACCAGTCTATTCCGGTTCATCTCTTGGTTCTTCTTCTTCGGCGACAGGGTCTTCTGGCGGATTGGTGACCCGAGCTTTCTTGCTGGGTCTGGCTTTGGCCCTGCAAACAGAATAAAAGAGGATTAACATCATATTCAAAGGATTTATGGCGCATTGAAAGGAAAGGTTTTTACAACTCACCTGGCCACAGTTTAAAGGGGGGAGTTGAGTTGCTGTCGATTCACCGGAAGATGAAGGAGGTGTCACCTGATAATTTGAATCGGACGGATTAAGACTTTGTCTGAAATAACCTGCCTTGGGGTAAGAATGGTCAGAAGTAGGAGAGACCTCAGACCGGCGCTTCCAAACCGGAGTATCGGGTAAACCGGCTGAAGTGACCTGTTGGCCACTGTGCCGGGTTGTCCGGCGAGCTTCATGCTGCTGAGTCTTCAAAATAAATGTTGGATCCAAGTGAGCAAGAGGATGAGAAAAGCTTACTTTCTGGACTGCTTGGCGAGTTTTTTGTGTTGGCATAGAGTCTGCACCGGAGGAAAGGGTAATTACCTCTACGTCATCAGCTTGACTAGCTTCTACATCCTCCTGAGGAAGATCATTGTAAATGAGAAGCATGAAAAGAGAGCCAAGTGAGTCAAGTTCTACCTCAACTTCTGGATCATCAGTATCATCATCAAGCTCCATATTAATCCGGTCAACCGTTTTCCGTTTTGACGTCCGTTTTACGGCTTTGGTCTTTGGGTGGGATGGCTTGACCGCTTTGTCTCCAGTCGGCTTTGCCGCTTTCTCTACGGTTTTCCGTTTCCAGAAGGGGTCATCACCCTACATATAAAGAAGAAGGGTTACAGGTTGCATAAGTTAAAGATATTAGAGATGAAGAGGAAGTATAATGCTTACAGCAGGCGGTTTGTTCCTGGCATAGAAGGGACTCAGACCGGTTTGACTACAGATCAGTTCCGACTCGTTCAGAATTTTCTTTACACCTTCAGTGACTTCTTCCTCAGATAATTGGATGTTGCAATGGCGTTGAGGGTCGTCAACCTCACCGGTATATTCACACATTAAACCGGGGCGCCGGCTTAGCGGCAAGATACTCCAGGATATCCAACATCGCACAAAGTCCACGCCTGTTAAACCGTTTGCCATAAAGGCCCGGAGTTTGGCAAGTTGAGGAGCGTATTTCGCCCTTTCTGAAGAGCTCGGGCAATGTGGCATGGGGTGAGTATTGGATAGTCTGTGATCACGAAAGCCGGGGAGGGGATTTTCATCTTCAGGCGAAGTGTCTCTGCAATAAAACCAAGTTTGATTCCATTCCTTTGGGTGGCTATGATGTTTGGCATGAGGAAATTCAACTTCTTTCCGTTTTTGAATCGAGACACCACCAAGTTCTGTGTTCGGGCCATTTACAAACTCTGTGCGCCGGTTTAAGTGAAAGAAATCCCGGAATAGTTATGCAGTTGGTTCTTCTTGTAAATATACTTCACAGAAGACCTGGAAGTTGCATAAATTGGAAACCGAGTTGGGATCAATATCTTGCGGATGAAGTTGGAAGCTGGCAAGCACATCTCGATAAAACTTTGACCCTGGCGGTTTGAAGCCACGGCCTATATGGTCAACAAAGACCACCACCTCTCCATGCCTTGGGGTTGGAGGATTTTCTGTTCCTGGAACTCGCCATTTGATTTCAGTTTTCTTAGGCAGGGAGCCGATGCTAACCATCTCATTCAACTGAGTCTCAGTAACCCGGGAACGAGCCCAGTTGCAAGCAGTGAATTGTTTGGCCATTGTGAAGCAAACAAGCTGAAAATGAAAGGTCGGTTTATAAATTACGCATGATTATATGCAAGAGACAAGGGAGTAAGAAACATACTGATATGTGAAATGGTATAAACCGGAGACTCATGCAATAAGGGAAAAAGGTAATACTAGCACAGTATTACTCAAACACTGTTAAACCGGAGCATAATTATGAAGGTAAAATGCTCCTCTGGTTTATCAGAGGGCTAATGGCATAGACTGCTTATACAAGGTTAAACCACCTATGTTGGTGCAAGGAGAAACAGATCTCCCAGGGACATAGAAACAAATCTCACAGTGACATATGAAATTTTCGGATCTAAGAGAAGACAGAAAAGTAAAAATAATTGGATCTAGAAGGGGTGCAGAACCGAAGCAACTTATGAAGGACTAGATCAGTTCTTTGCGCATAAGGGTTTGTGGTGACAAGGGAAGGTTAGCTACGGCAAGGAGTACGTCAGATATTAAGTATTCACCTAAAGGCCATGAAAGAGCAACACTAAAAGCTCTGATGAACCTCAAGAACAGCGAAGAACAAGGAAACACTAATGGATCTAAGAAAGAAAGGGGAAAAGACTTACTGCGACGGCGGAAGCAGTGGAAGGGCGTTGTGGAACTCTGATGCGAACAGGTTGATGCAGCGGCCAACGGCGAAGCAGAGGAAGAGTTCGAAGATGACGGCGGCGCTCGGGTGCAAGGTCGTCGAGAGGAAGAAGAAGAGATGAATGGGTAGCGGAAAGAAAAGAAAAGGGGTCTGCTGTCCCTATTTATAGGCCGAAGAGATGAAATGGCAAGTGCGGGAATCGAGGAACCCAAAAATGGATAAGTTAATAGGGGTGTCGCCTCGATGGCTGAAGACATATTAAATGAAGGTAATCTTCGACATCAATGGGTAGATGACGTCAGGGCGGTTTATCATAATCTTGAAGTATGACGTCACGGCGGTTTACAAGATCGAGGTGAAGATATGAGGGAAGAATTTTTCTAATTATAGAAGATTGACATGAACGAGTTCAAACCAATCTGGGGCCTAATGTTGCGGATATTACTACTGAAGGTAAACCGGCCTTATGTAGCCGGGTTGACTCCTGGAAGATTAGAAGCCCATAAAGATGCAAGGATGATGGCACTTCATGGAGACCCAAGGCCCAAAGGCGGGTTAAAGCCTGTAAATGTAAACCGGCTTAGTCATGTAACTTGTATTATAAGATAGGAAGGATAGAGACCGAACTGGATACGTTTATGATCCGGCTCTGGGACTCTGTAAACCGGCGGGCGTCAACCTATGTATATAAAGGGACGAGCCAGCAGCGGTTTAGGGACAGACAACAAATCAAGAGCCAGACAAAGCGGATTCGCTCCCTGGCCTTCGAAACCCTAGCAATACCAATCACAACTAGACGTAGGCTTTTACCTTCCTCGAAGGGGCCGAACTAGTATAAAATTCCCCGTGTCCCCTTGTCCGGTTTAACCCCTTAAGCCATCTGCCGTGACTAAGTCCTTTTACGAGGACATCTGTCGTGACAAACCCACGACATCTGCTGTTATTCTAATGTCATGTATTCATGTTGCTACAGAGTGATCCATGCTTCTTTTGAGTATGTTCAGTTAGGATGATTCGGGCATATGGTGGTGCTCTATCCATCCATGTCATTGTTTGCATTTATGGAGTCCCCTATCATGACTCAATCTTGCTCTACTTTTGCTATAAAGTGTTCCTGGCAGATTGTTTACGTGTTAATCAATTTTGCCAAGGTGGTTGTAGTAGATCCATGCATGCAATGAGATTGTTCTTACCATGGTTAGCTTCTTGATCATGTCTTCTTGCTGGTAATATGTTTAGTTTGTCATTCAATGCCTTTTGTTGAGTGCATCGAGCTCATAAAGAGGCCTTCATAACTCCGTTTTTGCCATGTCCAGATTTCTGCTAAGTCTGAATCTGTTAACAAAACTTGCTAAGTTTACATGGGTGCCATCATATCTTCTGATCCTTTTTGGCTTATGGTCAGTAAGGGACTTTTGTTATATGTTTTGAATAGATTCATGCCATGCCTTGTTTTGCCATGATATGATCCTGTAGCATGTTTTTATCTTGCTCTAAACTTTGCTTCCTGATGTTAAATCCTGACATGTTAGTATTTTCACTAAGTCTGTGATGCTGATATCTTTTGCACTTTTGCCATGCTTGTTTGAACCTGATCTTGTGTGATTTAGCCGTCGCTCAGTGTTCATCTTTTGTCAAGAATCTTGAGTATATCACTGGCATGTGCTTTGTTGTTATGTTGGAGTGCAGTAGCTTAGTTTCTTGTTGCATTCTATATGGCATCGTGCTGTTAATCGCAGAATTGTGCCATTCTTGTTTTGCTTGCCATTTGCAAACCGTGCATCCGATTCCTGTAATCTTTATATCAATTTCGATCGAAAACAACTCATCTTTCCAGCAGCACTCTTTGTTTGCCAAGTTGAGGCCTGATTCAATCTTTTCCTTCCGGAGCATGCATATGCATTGCATATCACATCCCGCATATCATGCCATGTTTTGCATCATGTTGCTTGCGCATTGCACCGTGGTTGATTGTTGTCTCCTTTGCTTGTGTTCTTGCCTTGGGTAGAGCCGGGAGACGAGTACATGATCGAGGAACCCGTTGAGTACGCTTACGAGGATCAAGCTTATGCCAACTCGAAGAACTTTGCAGGCAAGATGACCATACCCTCGAAATCACTTCTATCTTTGCTTGCTAGTTGCTCGCTCTATTGCTATGCCGCGATACCTACCACATGCTTTATCATGCCTCCCATATTGCCATGTCAAGCCTCTAACCCACCTTGTCCTAGCAAACTGTTGTTTGGCTATGTTACCGCTTTGCTCAGCCCCTCTTATAGCGTTGCTAGTTGCAGGTGAAGATTGGAGTTTGTTCTTTGTTGGAACATGTATATTGTTGAGATATCATTATTATATCTTGTTTACTTTAATGCACCTATATACTTGGTAAAGGGTGGAAGGCTTGGCCTTATGCCTGGTGTTTCGTTCCACTCTTGCCGCCCTAGTTTCCGTCATACCGGTGTTATGTTCCTTGATTTTGCGTTCCTTACGCGGTTGGGTTATAATGGGAACCCCTTGACAGTTCACCTTGAATAAAACTCCTCCAGCAAGGCCCAACCTTGGTTTTACCATTTGCCACCTAAGCCTTTTCCCTTGGGTTCCGCGGACTCAAGGGTCATCTTTATTTTAACCCCCCCCCCCCTGGGCCAGTGCTCCTCTGAGTGTTGGTCCGAAATGAGTAGACTGCGGGGCCACCTCGGGGCAACTTGAGGTTTGGTTTTACTCGTAGGATGTCTCATCCGGTGTGCCCTGAGAACGAGATACGTGCGACTCCTATCAGGATTTGTCGGCACATCGGGCGGCTTTGCTGGTCTTGTTTTACCATTGTCGAAATGTCTTGTAACCGGGATTCCGAGCCTCATCGGGTCATCCTGGGAAAAGGAATATCCTTCGTTGACCGTGAGAGCTTGTGATGGGCTAAGTTGGGACACCCCTGTAGGGTTTTGAACTTTCAAAAGCCGTGCCCGCGGTTATGGGCAGATGGGAATCTGTTAATATCCGGTTGTAGAAAACCTGACACTTAACTTAATTAAAATGAATCAACCGCGTGTGTAGCCGTGATGGTCTCTTTTCGGCGGAGTCCAGGAAGAGAACACGGTCTCGTGTTATGCTTGAATGTAAGTATTTTCAGGATCACTTCTTGATCTTTTTAGCTTCTCAACCGCGCTTTGTTTCTCTTCTCGCTCTCATTTGCGTAAGTTTAGCCACCATATATGCTAGTGCTTGCTATAGCTCCACCTCACTACCTTTTCCTACCCATAAGCTTAAATAGTCTTGATCACGAGGGTGTGAGATTGCTGAGTCCCCGTGACTCACAGATTACTTCCAAAACCAGATGCAGGTGCCAACGATGCCAGTCCAGGGGATGCGACCGAACTCAAGTGGGAGTTCGACGAGGATTCAGGACGTTACTATGTTTCCTTTCCAGACGATCAGTAGTGGAGCCCAGTTGGGGCGATCGGGGATCTATTGCATTAGGGATTGTCTTTCTTTATTTTGGTTTCGTAGTCGGACCTTGATTGTATTTTGGATGATGTAATGCTATATTTATGTATTGTGTGAAGTGGTGATTGTAAGCCAACTCTTTATCTCTTTCTTATTCAGTACATGGGATGTGTAAAGATTACCCCTCTTGCGACATGCCTACTATGCGGTTATGCCTCTAAGTCATGCTCCGACACGTGGGAGATATAGCCGCATCGTGGGTGTTACAGTATATAAATGAATCCAAGGTTGACTAGCTCTGGCATGAAAATATTTTTTTCATCACAGTGCAGGCTACCAAACACAGTCCCAGCCCAGCATGTTTCAACACATGCAAGACTACCAAACAACTGCAGTTGTATAGACTTAGCATGTCTATCCTCAGCATGTGTCAAAGCGGAACAACCATGCTAGGTAGAGAATGCTACCAAACACACCCTTAAGAACATCATGGTAATTTGATTTGGCTATAAAATTGGTCCTAATATGATAGGCATCCAAGATTGGTATAATAAAAACTTTCATAAAAAAGGTGCATTGAATACTATGAGAAGTTTGATACTTGATAATTGTTTTGAGATATAAAGATGGTGATATTAGAGTTGTGTTAGTTGAGTAGTTGTGAATTTGAGAAATACTTGTGTTGATGTTTGCAAGACCCGTAGCATGCACGTATGGTAACTGTTGTGTAACAAATTTGAAGCATGAGGTGTTCTTTGATTGTCTTCCTTATGAGTGGCGGTCGGGGATGAGCGATGGTCTTTTCCTACCAATCTATCCCCCTAGGAGCATGCGCGTAATGCTTGGTTTTTGATGACTTGTAGATTTTTGCAATAAGTATATGAGTTCTTTATGACTAATCTTGAGTCCATGGATTATATGCACTCTCACCTTTCCATCATTGCTAGCCTCTTTGGTACCGTGCATTTCCCTTTCTCACCTTGAGAGTTGGTGCAAACTTCGTCGGTGCATCCAAACCCCGTGATATGATACGCTCTATCACACATAAACCTCCTTATATCTTCCTCAAAACGGCCACCATACCTACCTATTATGGCATTTCCATAGCCATTCCGAGATATATTGCCATGCAACTTTCCACCGTTTCATTTATGACACGCTTCATCATTGTCATATTACCTTGCATGATCATGTAGTTGATATCGTATTTGTGGCTAAGCCACCATGCACATACATGTCACTCTTGATTCATTGCCTTTCCCGGTACATAGCCGGAGGCATTCATATAGAGTCATATTTTGTTCTAGTATTGAGTTGTAATCATTGAGTTGTAAATAAATAGAAGTTTGATGATCATCATTAATAGAGCATTGTCCCAACTAAAAAAAGGGGAAGGACAAATTAAAAAAAGGCCCAAAAATATAAAAAGGGACAATGCTACTATCCTTTTTCCACACTTGTGCTTCAAAGTAGCACCATGATCTTTATGATACAAAGTCTCTTGTTTTGCCACTTTCATATACTAGTGGGAATTTTTCATTATAGAACTTGGCTTGTATATTCCATCAATGGCCTTCCTCAAATGCCCTAGGTCTTCATGAGCAAGAAAGTTGGATGCACACCCACTTAGTTTCTTTTGTTGAGCTTTCATACATTTATAGCTCTAGTGCATCCGTTGCATGGCAATCCCTACTCCTTGCATTGACATCAATTGATGGGCATCTCCTTAGCCCGTTGATTAGCCGCGTCGATGTGAGACTTTCTCCTTTTTTGTCTTCTCCACATAACCCCCATCATTATATTCTATTCCACCCATAGTGTTATATCCATGGCTCACGCTCATGTATTGCGTGAAAATTGAAAAAAGTTTGAGATTACTAAAGTATGAAGCAATTGCTTGGCTTGTCATCAAGGTTGTGCATGATGAGAGCATTCTTGTGTGACGAAAATGAAGCATGACCAAACTATATGATTTTGTAGGGATGAACTTTCTTTGGCCATGTTATTTTGAGAAGACATGATTGCTTAGTTAGTATGCTTGAAGTATTATTATTTTTATGTAAATATTAAACTTTTTTCTTGAATCTCTCGGATCTGAATATTCATGCCACAATAAAGAAAATTACATTGAGAATTATGCTAGGTAGCATTCCACATCAAAAATTCTGTTTTTATCATTTACCTACTCGAGGACGAGCAGGAATTAAGCTTGGGGATGCTTGATACGTCTCCAACATATCTATAATTTTTGATTGTTCCATGCTATTATATTATCTGTTTTGGATGTTTAATGGGCTTTATTATACACTTTTATATTATTTTTGGGACTAACCTACTAACCCAAGGCCCAGTGCAAATTGTTGTTTTTTGCCTATTTCAGTGTTTCGCAGAAAAGGAATATCAAACGGAATGAAACCTTCGGGAGAGTTATTTTTTGAACGAACGTGATCCAGGGGACTTGGAGTAGACGTCAAGAAAGGAGCGAGGAGGCCACGAGGCAGCGCGCCTGCCCCCTGGGCGTGCCCCCCACCCTCGTGGGCCCCTCGCAGCTCCACCGACCTACTTCTTCCTCCTATATATATCCATATACCCCAAAAACATCCAGGAGCACCACGAAACCCTATTTCCACCGCAGCAACCTTCTGTACCCAAGAAATGCCATCTTGGGGCCTTTTCGGAGCTCCGCCGGAGGGGGAATCGATCACGGAGGGCTTCTACATCAACACCATAGCCCCTCCAATGAAGTGTGAGTAGTTCACCTCAGACCTACGGGTCCATAGTTATTAGCTAGATGGCTTCTTCTCTCTCTTTGGATCTCAATACAATGTTCTCCCCCTCTCTTGTGGAGATCTATTCGATGTAATCTTCTTTTTGCGGTGTGTTTGTTGAGACCGATGAATTGTGGGTTTATGATCAAGTCTATCTATGAACAATATTTGAATCTTCTCTGAATTCTTTTTTGTATGATTGGTTATCTTTGCAAGTCTCTTCGAATTATCAGTTTGGTTTGGCCTACTAGATTGATCTTTCTTGCAATGGGATAAGTGCTTAGCTTTGGGTTCAATCTTGCGGTGTCCTTTCCCAGTGACAGCAGGGGGCAGCAAGGCACGTATTGTATTGTTGCCATCAAGGATAAAAAGATGGGGTTTATATCATATTGCTTGAGTTTATCCCTCTACATCATGTCATCTTGCCTAATGAGTTACTCTGTTCTTATGAACTTAATACTCTAGATGCATGCTGGATAGCGGTCGATGTGTGGAGTAATAGTAGTAGATGCGGAATCGTTTCGGTCTACTTGTCACGGACGTGATGCCTATATACATGATCATGCCTAGATATTCTCATAATTATGCACTTTTCTATCAATTGCTCGACAGTAATTTGTTTACCCACCGTAATACTTATGCTATCTCGAGAGAAGCCACTAGTGAAACCTGTGGCCCTCGGGTCTATCTTCTATCATATAAGTTTCCCATCTATTTTACTTTGCAATCTTTACTTTCAATCTATATCATAAAAATATCAAAAATATTTATCTTATTATCTCTATCAGATCTCACTCTCGTAAGTGACCGTGAAGGGATTGACAACCCCTTTATCGCGTTGGTTGCGACGTTCTTATTTGTTTGTGTTGGTTCGAGGTGAGTTGCGTGTAGTCTCCTACTGGATTGATACCTTGGTTCTCAAAAATTGAGGGAAATACTTACGCTACTTTGCTGCATCACCCTTTCCTCTTCAAGTGAAAACCAACGCAGTGCTCAAGAGGTAGCACAAACCATGTGTGATAGTTTGGGATGTACGTCCGAACGGAAATGTGTTCCCTGGATTGACTGTGTGGGATGTACGTCCGAGCGGAAACGTGTTCCCTGGATTGACTGTGTGGGATGTACATAAGAACGGAAACGTATTCCTTGGATTGACTATGTGTGATATACATATGAACGGAAACGTTTCTCCGGGATTCACCGTGTGGGATGTACATACCTACGGAAATGATTTTCTCGGATTACTGTGTGGGATGTACATACCTACGAAAATGATTGGGTTTCGATGCCTCGCCCGATCGCACACGGCCCCAGCCTGGGTCCCAGGAGGGCCTATTGATACGTCTCCAACGTATCTATAATTTTTTTATTGCTCCATGCTATATTATCTACTGTTTTGGACATTATTGGGCTTTATTATCCACTTTTATATTATTTTTGGGACTAACCTATTAACCGGAGGCCCAGCCTAGAATTGTTGTTTTTGCCTATTTTAGGGTTTCGAAGAAAAGGAATATCAAACGGAGTCCAAACGGAATGAAACCTTCGGGAACGTGATTTTCTCACCGAACATGATCCAGGAGACTTGGACCCTACGTCAAGAAACAAAGGAGGAGGCCACGAGGTAGGGGCGCGCCTACCCCCCTAGCATGCCCTCCACCCTCATGGGCCCCTGTTGCTCCACCGACGTACTCCTTCCTCCTATATATACCTACGTACCCCCAAACGATCAGATACGGATCCAAAACCCTAATTCCACCACCACAACTTTCTGTATCCATGAGATCCCATCTTGGGGCCTGTTCCGGAGCTCCGCCGGAGGGGGTATCCATCACGGAGGGCTTCTACATCAACACCATAGCCCCTCCGATGAAGTGTGAGTAGTTCACCTCAGACCTACGGGTCCATAGTTATTAGCTAGATGGCTTATTCTCTCTTTTTGGATCTCAATACAATGTTCTCCCCCTCTCTTGTGGAGATCTATTCGATGTAATCTTCTTTTTGCGGTGTGTTTGTTGAGACCGATGAATTGTGGGTTTATGATCAAGTCTATCTATGAACAATATTTGAATCTTCTCTAAATTCTTTTTTGTATGATTGGTTATCTTTGCAAGTCTCTTCGAATTATCAGTTTGGTTTGTCCTACTAGATTGATCTTTCTTGCAATGGGAGAAGTGCTTAGCTTTGGGTTCATTCTTGCGGTGTCCTTTCCCAGTGACAGTAGGGGCAGCAAGGCACGTATTGTATTGTTGCCATCGAGGATAAAAAGATGGGGTTTTCATCATATTGCATGAGTTTATCCCTCTACATCATGTCATCTTGCTTAAGGCGTTACTCTGTTTTCATGAACTTAATACTCCAGATGCATGCTGGATAGTGGTCAATGAGTGGAGTAATAGTAGTAGATGCAGGCAGGAGTCGGTCTACTTGTCTTGGACGTGATGCTTATATACATGATCATACCTAGATATTCTCATAACTATGCTCAATTCTGTCAATTGCTCAACAGTAATTCGTTCACCCACCATAAAATACTTATGCTCTTGAGAGAAGCCACTAGTGAAACCTATGGCCCCCGGGTCTATCTTCATCATATTAATCTTCCAATACTTAGTTATTTCCTTTGCTTTTACTTTGCTTTTATTTTACTTTGCATCTTTATCATAAAAATACCAAAAATATTATATTATCATATCTATCATATCTCACTCTCGTAAGTGACCGTGAAGGGATTGACAACCCCTTATCGCGTTGGTTGCGAGGAGTTATTTGCTTTGTGCAGGTACGAGGGACTCGCACGTAGCCTCCTACTGGATTGATACCTTGGTTCTCAAAAACTGAGGGAAATACTTACTGCTACATCATCCTTTCCTCTTCGGGGAAATCCAACGCAGTGCTCAAGAGGTAGCAAGAAGAATTTCTGGCGCCGTTGCTGGGGAGTCTACGCAAAAGTCAACATACCAAGTACCCATCACAAACCCTTATCTCCCGCATTACATTATTTGCCATTTGCCTCTCATTTTCCTCTCCCCCACTTCACCCTTGCCGTTTTATTCGCCCTCTTTTCTTTGCCTTCTTCCCGTATGTATCCTTGTTTGTGTTCCATGTGTCGTCTATTTGCTTGCATCTTTGCTTGCTAAAAATCTATTGATATGTATTCACTTAAAGTGTTCTACTTAGATCATCTTCGATCCTTATGCGCTCGTGTTGAAACCCCAACTAGCCTAGTTGATGGGAAATCTTTAGATGAGCATGCTCATTTTGTGCGCCATCATTTGTCTGAAAAAGGGAAGCTCTTATGGTATCATATAAATAGTTTGCTATGCTATGCTTGGAATCTTTGTGAAATTTGTGATTTTACTTGTTGCTCTAAGAACCCTAAAAAACACCTTCCCTACCTATATGAGTTCAATGGTAATGAAATCTTATCTTCTTATGCAAAGGGTGTTTATAGTTACTATGATATCGAACAAATTGAAGAATTTGTCGTTTTTAAGGGTGCTCATGAAATTGCTTCTTTGATTGAAAAGTATGATTTTACTCTCAATAAATCTGAACATTCCGTCATACTTAAATATTGCAATGAAAACTTTGCTCATAATGTCTATGTCCAAGAATTTATTGAAAGAATGACTCTTGCTTTGGAAGAAAATAATGATATGCATGAATCTATAGATAATGATGATTCCAATGATTTGGTTGAAATATCCCTTGATGAACATGATGCTTGCTATTCTTGTGGCCATGATGCCAATATTTATGAAGATGAATTTGCTATAGTTCCTTATGTTAAACATGAGGTCGTTGCTATTGCACCCATACTTGATAGTTCCTTCGATGAAAATCATGATTGCAATGATGTTATTATAAATTCTCTTAATGTCAATTGTGTTAATGATATGCAAAACCCTAAGCTTGGGGATGCTAGTTTTCTTATGACTATTATTTGTTGCAATGATCATGATTGGGGTGATTCTTCTTTTGATCTTGAAAATTTATTTAAGCCCCATGATGAATATGAGATTGATAATAGTGTTTGCAATATTATTGAAAGTGGGTTTGGAAGAGTGTCAACTTTAGATCCCACATATTTGGAGAATGTTCAATCTTATGAAGTTTTTGATAAAAGTGGGTTTGGAGAGTTCATGACATTAGTTAATGTTAATCCCACTATTTTGGAAGAGTGTCAGCTTTGCATGCATGTGGATCATGTTGAAAATATTTTATGTGATAGCTATTTTGTTGAATTTTATTATGATCCTACATATAATTATTATGAGAGAGGAAAATATGGTGGTAGAAATTTTCATGTTACTAAATTACCTCTCATTATGTTGAGATTGCTATTGTTCCTTTCCGCTTCCTTGAATATGCTAGTTTTTGCTTGCCTTGATAATTTGTTTGCCTATAAGATACCTATGCATAGGAAGTATGTTAGACTTAAATGTGTTTGTCACATGTTTTATGATGCTCTCTTTGTGCATCAATTCTTGTCTTTCATGTGAGCATCATTGAAATATTATGCCTAGCTATAAGGCTTTAAAGAAAAGCGCTTCTTGGGAGACAACCCAATATTTTTCCTTACTGTTATTTAAGAAATAATTTATATAGCCTCTGTTTAGGTTGTGTTTTTTTTGTTTAATTAGTGTTTGTGCCAAGTAGAACCGTTGGGAAGACTTGGGCAAAGTCTTGATATCTTGCTGTAAAAAACAGAAACTTTAGCGCTCACGAGAACTGCTGCCATTTTTATTTGGAGAGTGCTATTTCGTTAATTATTTTTGCAGATGATTAATAGATAAATTCCTCACGTCCAGAAATTTATTTAAGAATTTTTGGGGTTCCAGATATTGCGCTAGCTACAGATTACTACAGACTGTTCTGTTTTTGACAGATTCTGTTTCTCGTGTGGTGTTTGCTTATTTTGATGAATCTATGGCTAGTAAAATAGTTTATAAACCATAGAGAAGTTGAAATAAAGTAGGTTTAACACCAATATAAATAAATAATGAGTTCATTACAGTACCTTGAAGTGGTCTTTTGTTTTCTTTCGCTAACGGAGCTCACGAGATTTTCTACTTTAAGTTTTGTGTTGTGAAGTTTTCAAGTTTTGGGTAAAGATTTGATGGATTATGGAACAAGGAGTGGCAAGAGCCTAAGCTTGTGGATTCCCATGGCACCCCCAAGATAATCTAAGGATAGCTAAAAGCCAAAGCTTGGGGATGCCCCAGAAGGCATCCCCTCTTTTCTTCTACTTCTATCGGTAACTTTACTTGGAGCTATATTTTTATTCACCACATGATATGTGTTTTGCTTGGAGCGTCTTGTATGATTTGAGTCTTTGCTTTTTAGTTTACCACAATCATACTTGCTGTACGAACCTTTTGAGAGAGCCATACATGATTTGGAATTTGTTAGAATACTCTATGTGCTTCACTTATATCTTTTTGAGTAATATAATTTTGCTCTAGTACTTCACTTATATCTTTTAGAGCACGGTGGTGGATTTGTTTTATAGAAACTATTGATCTCTCATGCTTCACTTAGATTATTTTGAGAGTCTTAAATAGCATGGTAATTTGCTTAAATAATCCTAATATGCTAGGTGTTCAAGATTAGTAAAAAAATTCTTACGAGTGTTTTGAATACTAAGAGAAGTTTGATGCTTGATGATTGTTTTGAGATATGGAGGTAATAATATCAAAGTCGTGCTAGTTGAGTAGTTGTGAATTTGAGAAATGCTTGTGTTGAAGTTTGAAAGTCCCGTAGCATGCACGTATGGTAAACGTTATGTAACAAATTTGAAACATGAGGTGTTATTTGATTGTCCTCCTTATGAGTGGCGGTCGGGGACGAGCGATGGTCTTTTCCTACCAATCTATCCCCCTAGGAGCATGCGCATAGTGCTTGGTTTTTGATGACTTGTAGATTTTTGCAATAAGTATGTGAGTTCTTTATGACTAACGTTGAGTCCATGGATTATACGCACTCTCACCCTTCCATCATTGCTAGCCTCTTCGGTACCGTGCATTGCCCTTTCTCACATTGAGAGTTGGTGCAAACTTCGCCGGTGCATCCAAACCCCGTGATATGATACGCTCTTTCACACATAAACCTCCTTATATCTTCCTCAAAAGAGCCACCATACCTACCTATTATGGAATTTCCATAGCCATTCCGAGATATATTGCCATGCAACTTTCCACCATTCTGTTTATCATGACACATTCATCATTGTCATATTGCTTAGCATGATCATGTAGTTGACATAGTATTTGTGGCAAAGCCACCGTTCATAATTCTTTCATACATGTCACTCTTGGTTCATTGCATATCCCGGTACACCACCGGAGGCATTCATATAGAGTCATCCTTTGTTCTAGCATCGAGTTGTAATCATTGAGTTGTAAATAAATAGAAGTGTGATGATCATCGTTTTCTAGAGCATTGTCCCAAGTGAGGAAATAAAAAAAGGAGAAAGGCCATAAAAAAGAGAAAGACCCAAATAAAAATGAGAGAAAAAGAGAAAAGGGACAATGTTACTATCCTTTTCCACACTTGTGCTTCAAAGTAGCACCATAATCTTCATGATAGAGAGTCTTTTGTTTTGTCACTTTCATATACTAGTGGGAAATTTTCATTATAGAACTTGGCTTGTATATTCCAACAATGGGCCTCCTCAAGTGCCCTAGGTCTTCCTGAGCAAGAAAGTTGGATGCACGCCCACTTAGTTTCTTTTGTTGAGCTTTCATACATTTATAGCTCTAGTGCATTAGTTGCATGGCAATCCCTACTACTTGCATTAACATCAATCGATGGGCACCTCCATAGCCCATTGATTAGCCTCGTTGATGTGAGACTTTCTCCTTTTTGTCTTCTCCACATAACCCCCTCATTATATTCTATTCCACCCATAGTGCTATATCCATGGCTCGCGCTCATATATTGCGTGAAAGTTTATAGGTTTGAGATTACTAAAGTATGAAACAATTGCTTGGCTTGTCATCGGGGTTGTGCATGATGAGAGCATTCTTGTGTGACGAAAATGGAGCATGACTAAACTATATGATTTTGTAGGGATGAACTTTCTTTGGCCATGTTATTTTGAGAAGACATAATTGCTTAGTTAGTATGCTTGAAGTATTATTATTTTTATGTCAATATGAACTTTTATCTTGAATCTTTCGGATCTGAATATTCATACCACAATTAAGAAGAATTACATTAAAATTATGCCAAGTAGCACTCCGCATCAAAAATTCTGTTTTTATCATTTACCTACTCGAGGACGAGCAGGAATTAAGCTTGGGGATGCTTGATACGTCTCCAACGTATCTACAATTTTTTATTGCTCCATGCTATATTATCTACTGTTTTGGACATTATTGGGCTTTATTATCCACTTTTATATTATTTTTGGGACTAACCTATTAACCGGAGGCCCAGCCCAGAATTACTAGTTTTTTTTGCCTATTTTAGGGTTTTGAAGAAAAGGAATATCAAACGGAGTCCAAACGGAATGAAACCTTCGGGAACATGATTTTCTCACCGAACATGATCCAGGAGACTTGGTGTTGGGTTTCGTAGTAATTTCAAAAAATTTCCTACGCACACGCAAGATCATGGTGATGCATAGCAACGAGAGGGGAGAGTGTTGTCTACGTACCCACGCAGACCGACTGCGGAAGCGTTGACGCAACGTAGAGGAAGTAGTCGTACGTCTTCCCGATCCGACCGATCCAAGCACCGTTACTCCGGCACCTCCGAGTTCTTAGCACATGTACAGCTCGATGACGATCCCCGGGCTCCGATCCAGTAAAGCTTCAGGGAGGAGTTCCGTCAGCACGATGGCGTGGTGACGATCTTGATGTTCTACCGTCGCAGGGCTTCGCCTAAGCACTGCAACAATATGACCGAGGTGGAATATGGTGGCAGGGGGCACCGCACACGGCTATGGAACGATCACGGGGATCAATTGTGTGTCTAGAGGTGCCCCCTGCCCCTGTATATAAAGGAGCAAGGGGGGAGAGGTGCGGCCAGCCTTGGGGCGCGCCAGGAGGAGTCCTACTCCCTCTGGGAGTAGGATTCCCCCCCCCCCCAAAAAAATCCTAGTTGGAATAGGAATCCTCAAGGGGGGAAAGAGAGAGGGGGGGCCGGCCACCTCTTCTAGTCCTAATAGGACTAGGGGAGGGGGGAGGCGCGTGGCCACCTTGGGCTGCCCCTTTCTCCTTTCCACTAAGGCCCATGAAGGCCCATATGGCTCCCGAGGGGTTCCGGTAACCTCCCGGTACTCCGGTAAAATCCCGATTTCACCCGGAACACTTCCGATATCCAAATATAGGCTTCCAATATATCAATATTTATGTCTCGACCATTTCGAGACTCCTCGTCATGTCCGTGATCACATCCGGGACTCCGAACTAACTTCGGTACATCAAAATGCATAAACTCATAATAACTGTCATCGTAACGTTAAGCGTGCGGACCCTACGGTTCGAGAACAATGTAGACATGACCGAGACACGTCTCCAGTTAATAACCAATAGCGGGACCTGGATGCCCATATTGGCTCCTACATATTCTACGAAGATCTTTATCGGTCAGACCGCATAACAACATACGTTATTCCCTTTGTCATCGGTACGTTACTTGCCCGAGATTCGATCGTCGGTATCCAATACCTAGTTCAATCTCGTTACCGGCAAGTCTCTTTACTCGTTCCGTAATACATCATCTCGCAACTAACTCATTAGTTGCAATGCTTGCAAGGCTTATGTGATGTGCATTACCGAGAGGGCCCAGAGATACCTCTCCGACAATCGGAGTGACAAATCCTAATCTCGAAATACACCAACCCAACATCTACCTTTGGAGACACCTGTAATGCTCCTTTATAATCACCCAGTTACGTTGTGACGTTTGGTAGCACCCTAAGTTTTCCTCCGGCAAACGGGAGTTGCATAATCTCATAATCATAGGAACATGTATAAGTCATGAAGAAAGCAATAGCAACATACTAAACGATCGGGTGCTAAGCTAATGGAATGGGTCATGTCAATCAGATCATTCAACTAATGATGTGATCCCGTTAATCAAATAACAACTCCTTTGTCTATGGTTAGGAAACATAACCATCTTTGATTAACGAGCTAGTCAAGTAGAGGCATACTAGTGACACTCTGTTTGTCTATGTATTCACACATGTATTATGTTTCCGGTTAATACAATTCTAGCATGAATAATAAACATTTATCATGAAATAAGGAAATAAATAATAACTTTATTATTGCCTCTAGGGCATATTTCCTTCAGTCTCCCACTTGCACTAGAGTCAATAATCTAGATCACATCACTATGTGATTAACATCGATAGTTCACATCATCATGTGATTAACACCCATAGTTCACATCGCCATGTGACCCACACCCAAAGGGTTTAGTAGATTCGGTAATCTAGTTCACATCGCTATGCGATTAACACCCAAAGAGTACTAAGGTGTGATCATGTTTTGCTTGTGAGAGAATCTTAGTCAACGGTCTTTCACATTCAGATCCGTTATGTATTTTGCAATTTTCTATGTCTACAATGCTCTGCACAGAGCTACTCTAGCTAATTGCTCCCACTTTCAATATGTATCTAGATCGAGACTTAGAGTCATCCAGATCAGTGTCAAAACTTGCATCGACGTAACCCTTTACGGCGAACCTTTTTGTCACGTCCATAATCGAGAAACATATCCTTATTTCACTAAGGATAATTCTGACCGCTGTCCAGTGATCTACTCCTAGATCACTATTGTACTCCCTTGCCAAATCAGTGCAGGGTACACAATAGATCTGGTATACAGCATGACATACTTTATAGAACCTATGGCCAAGGCATAGGGAATGACTTTCATTCTCTTTCTATCTTCTGCCGTGGTCGGGCTTTTGTGTCTTACTCAACTTCACACCTTGTAATACAGGCAAGAACTCTTTCTTTGACTGCTCCATTTTGAACTACTTCAAAATCTTGTCAAGGTATGTACTCATAGAAAAAACTTATCAAGTGTCTTGATCTATCTCTACAGATCTTGAAGCTCAATATGTAAGCAGCTTTACCGAAGTCTTTCTTTGAAAAACTCCTTTCAAACACTCCTTTATGCTTTACAGAATAATTCTACATTATTTCCGATCAACAATATGTCATTCACATATACTTATCAGAAATGTTGTAGTGCTCCCACTCACTTTCTTGTAAATACAGGCTTCACCGCAAGTCTGTATAAAACTATATGCTTTGATCAACTTATCAAAGCGTATATTCCAACTCCGAGATGCTTGCACCAGTCCATAGATGGATCGCTGGAGCTTGCATATTTTGTTAGCACCTTTAGGATTGAAAAAACCTTCTGGTTGTATCATATACAACTCTTCTTTAATAAATCTATTAAGGAATGCAGTTTTGTTTATCCATTTGCCAGATTTCATAAAACGCGGCAATTACTAACATGATTCGGACAGACTTAAGCATAGATACGAGTGAGAAACTCTCATCGTAGTCAACACCTTGAACTTGTCGAAAACCTTTTGCGACAATTCTAGCTTTGTAGATAGTAATACTACTATCAGCGTTCGTCTTCCTCTTGAAGATCCATTTATTTTCTATGGCTTGCCGATCATCGGGCAAATCCATCAAAGTCCATACTTTGTTCTCATACATGGATCATATCTCAGATTTCATGGCCTCAAACCATTTCGCGGAATCTGGGCTCATCATCGCTTCCTCATAGTTCGCAAGTTCGTCATGGTCTAGTAACATGACTTCCAGAACAGGATTACCGTACCACTCTGGTGCGGATCTCACACTGGTTTACCTACGAGATTTGGTAGTAACTTGATTTGAAGTTACATGATCATCATCATTAGCTTCCTCACTAATTGGTGTAGTAGCCACAGGAACAGATTTCTGTGATGAACTACTTTCCAATAAGGGAGAAGGTACAATTACCTTATCAAGTTCTACTTTCCTCCCACTCACTTCTTTCGAGAGAAACTCCTTCTCCAGAAAGTTTCCGAATTTAGCAACAAAAGTCTTGCCTTCGGATCTGTGATAGAAGGTGTATCCAATAGTTTCCTTTGGATATCCTATGAAGATACATTTCTCCGATTTGGGTTCGAGCTTATCAGGTTGAAGCTTTTTCACATAAGCATCGCAGCCCCAAACTTTCAGAAATGACAACTTTGGTTTCTTGCCAAACCACAGTTCATAAGGCGTCGTCTCAACGGATTTTGATGGTGCCCTTTTAACGTGAATGTAGCTGTCTTTAATGCATAACTCCAAAACGATAGTGGTAGATCGGTAAGAGACATCATAGATCGCACTATATCCAATAAAGTACGGTTATGACGTTCGGACACACCATTATGCTGTGGTGTTCCATGTGGCATGAGTTTGTGAAACTATTCCACATTGTTTTAGTTGAAGACCAAACTCGTAACTCAAATATTTTACCTCTGCGATCATATCGTAGAAACTTTTATTTTCTTGTCACGATGATTTTCCACTTCACTCTGAAATTCTTTGAACTGTTCAAATGTTTCAGACTTATGTTTCATCAAGTAGATATCCCCATACCTGCTCAAATCATCTATGAAGGTCAGAAAATAATGATACCTGCTGCAAGCCTTAATATTCATCGGACCACATACATCAGTATGTATGATCTCCAACAAATCTGTTGATTGCTTCATTGTTTCGAAGAACGGCGTTTTAGTCATCTTGCCCAAAAGGCATGGTTCGCAAGCATCAACTGATTCATAATCAAGTGATTCTAAAAGCCCATCAGCATGGAGTTTCTTCATGCGCTTTACACCAATATGACCTAAACGGCAGTGCTACAAATAAGTTGCACTATCATTATTAACTTTGCATCTTTTGGTTTCAATATTATGATTATGTGTATCACTACGATCGAGATCCAACGAACTATTTTCATTGGGTGTGTAACCATATAAGGTTTTATTCATATAAACAGAACAACAATTTATTCTCTTACTTAAATGAATAACCGTATTACAATAAACATGATCAAATCATATTCATGCTCAACGCAAACACCAAATAACACTTATTTAGGTTCAACACTAATCTCGAAATTATAGGGAGTGTGCGATGATGATCATATCAATCTTGGAACCACTTCCAACACACATCGTCACTTCACCCTTAACTAGTCTCTGTTTATTCTGCAACTCCCGTTTCGAGTTACTAATCATAGCAACTGAACTAGTATCAAATACTGAGGGTTTGCTATAAACACTAGTAAAGTACACATCAATAACATGTATATCAAATATACTTATGTTCACTTTGCCATCCTTCTTATCTGCCAATCACTTGGGGTAGTTCCGCTTCCAGTGACCAGTCCCTTTGCAGTAGAAACACTTAGTCTCAGGCTTAGGACCAGACTTGGGCTTCTTCACTTGAGCAGCAACTTGCTTGATGTTCTTCTTGAAGTTCCCCTTCCTCCCTCTGCCCTTTTCTTGAAACTAGTGGTCTTGTCTACCATCAACACTTGATGTTTTTCTTGATTTCTACCTTCGTCAATTTCCGCACTACGAAGAGCTTGGGAATCGTTTCCGTTATCCCTTGCATATCATAGTTCATCATGAAGTTCTACTAACTTGGTGATGGTGACTAGAGAATTCTGTCAATCACTATCTTATCTGGAAGATTAACTCCCACTTGATTCAAGCGATTGTAGTACCCAGACAATCTGAGCACATGCTCACTAGTTGAGCGATTCTCCTCCATCTTTTAGCTATAGAACTTGTTGGAGACTTCATATCTCTCAACTCGGGTATTTGCTTGAAATATTAACTTCAACTCCTGGAACATCTCATATGGTCCATGACGTTCAAAACGTCTTTGAAGTCCCGATTCTAAGCCGTTAAGCATGGTGCACTTTAAACTATCAAGTAGTCATCATATTGAGCTAGCCAAACATTCATAACATCTGCATCTGCTCCTACAATAGGTTTGTCACCTAGCGGTGCATCAAAGACATAATTCTTCTGTGCAGCAATGAGGATAAACCTCAGATCACGGATCCAATCCGCATCATTGCTACTAACATCTTTCAACTTAGTTTTCTCTAGGAACATATCAAAAATAAAACAGGGGAGCTAAACGCGAGCTATTGATCTACAACATAGATATGCTAATACTAACAGGACTAAGTTCATGATAAATTAAAGTTCAATTAATCATATTACTTAATAACTCCCACTTAGACAGACATCCCTCTAATCTTCTAAGTGATCACGTGATCCATATCAACTAAACCATGTCCGATCATCACGTGAGATGGAGTAGTTTCAATGGTGAACATCACTATGTTGATCATATCTACTATATGATTCACGCTCGACCTTTCGGTCTCCGTGTTCCGAGGCCATATCTGTTATATGCTAGGCTCGTCAAGTTTAACCTGAGTATTCCGCGTGTGCAACTGTTTTGCACCCGTTGTAGATGGACGTAGAGCTTATCACACCCGATCATCACGTGGTGTCTGGGCACGACGAACTTTGGCAATGGTGCATACTCAGGGAGAACACTTCTTGATAATTTAGTGAGAGATCATCTTATAATGCTACCGTCAATCAAAGCAAGATAAGATGCATAAAAGATAAACATCACATGCAATCAATATAAGTGATATGATATGGCCATCATCATCTTGTGCTTGTGATCTCCATCTTCGAAGCACCGTCGTGATCACCATCGTCACCGGCGCGACACCTTGATCTCCATCGTAGCATCGTTGTCGTCTCGCCAATCTTATGCTTCCACGACTATCACTACCGCTTAGTAATAAAGTAAAGCATTACATCGCGATTGCATTGCATACAATAAAGCGACAACCATATGGCTCCTGCCAGTTGCCGATAACTTGGTTACAAAACATGATCATCTCATACAATAAAATTTAGCATCATGCCTTGACCATATCACATCACAACATGCCCTGCAAAAACAAGTTAAACGTCCTCTACTTTGTTGTTGCAAGTTTTACGTGGCTGCTACGGGCTTAAGCAAGAACCAATCTCACCTACGCATCAAAACCACAACGATAGTTTGTCAAATAGACTCTGTTTTAACCTTCGCAAGGACCGGCCGTAGCCACACTTGGTTCAACTAAAGTTGGAGAGACAGTCGCCCGCAAGCCACCTGTGTGCAAAGCACGTCGGGGAAACCGGTCTCGCGTAAGCGTACGCGTAATGTTGGTCCGGGTCGCTTCATCCAACAATACCGCCGAACCAAAGTATGACATGCTGGTAAGCAGTATGACTTATATCGCCCACAACTCACTTGTGTTCTACTCGTGCATATAACATCAACATAAAACCTGGCTCTGATACCACTGTTGGGGAATGTAGTAATTTCAAAAAAATTCCTACGCACACGCAAGATCATGGTGATGCATAGCAACGAGAGGGGAGAGTGTTGTCTACGTACCCACGCAGACCGACTACGGAAGCGTTGACGCAACGTAGAGGAAGTAGTCGTACGTCTTCCCGATCCGACCGATCCAAGCACCGTTACTCCGGCACCTCCGAGTTCTAGCACACGTTTAGCTCGATGACGATCCCCGGACTCCAATCCAGCAGAATGTCGGGGAAGAGTTCCGTCAGCACGACGGCGTGGTGACGATATTGATGTTCTACCGACGCAGGGCTTCGCCTAAGCACCGCTATAGTATTATCGAGGTGGACTATGGTGGCAGGGGGCACCGCACACGGCTATGGAACGATCACGGGGATCAATTGTGTGTCTAGAGGTGCCCCCTGCCCCTGTATATAAAGGAACAAGGGGGGAGAGGTGTGGCCATCTCTATGGTGCGCCCTAGGGGAGTCCTACTCCCACCGGGAGTAGGATTCCCCCTTTCCTAGTAGAACTAGGAGCCCTTCCAAGTAGTAGGAGTAGGAGGCAAGGAAAGGGAAGGGAAAAGGAGAAGGAAGGAAGGGGGTGCCCCCCTCCCTAGTCCAATTCGGACCAGCCCATGGGGAGGGGTGCGGCCACCCTTTGAGGCCTTTCTCTCCTTTCCCGTATGGCCCATTAAGGCCCAATACGAATTCCCGTAACTCCCCGGTACTCCCGAAAATACCCGAATCACTTGGAACCTTTCCGATGTACGAATATAGTCATCCAATATATCGATTTTTTACGTCTCGTCCATTTCGAGACTCCTCGTCATGTCCCCGATCTCATCCGGGACTCCGAATTCCTTCGGTACATCAAAACACATAAACTCATAATATAATCGTCATCGAACTTTAAGCGTGCGGACTCTACGGGTTCGAGAACAATGTAGACATGACCGGGACACGTCTCCGGTCAATAACCAATAGCGGAACCTGGATGCTCATATTGGCTCCTACATATTCTACGAAGATCTTTATCGGTCAAACCGCATAACAACATACGTTGTTCCCTTTGTCATCGGTATGTTACTTGCCCGAGATTCGATCGTCGGTATCTCAATACCTAGTTCAATCTCGTTACCGGCAAGTCTCTTTACTCGTTCCGTAACACATCATCCCGCAACTAACTCATTAGTTGCAATGCTTGCAAGGCTTATAGTGATGTGCATTACCGAGTGGGCCCAGAGATACCTCTCCGACAATCGGAGTGACAAATCCTAATCTCGAAATACGCCAACCCAACAAGTACCTTCGGAGACACCTGTAGAGCACCTTTATAATCACCCAGTTACGTTGTGACGTTTGGTAGCACACAAAATGTTCCTCCGGTAAACGGGAGTTGCATAATATCATAGTCATAGGAACATGTATAAGTCATGAAGAAAGCAATAGCAACAAACTAAACGATCAAGTGCTATGCTAACAGAATGGGTCAAGTCAATCACATCATTCTCTAATGATGTGATCCCGTTAATCAAATGACAACTCATGTCTATGGCTAGGAAACTTAACCATCTTTGATTCAACGAGCTAGTCAAATAGAGGCATACTAGTGACATATTATACCAAAAATACCAAAAATATTATATCTATCAGATCTCACTCTTGTAAGTGACCGTGAAGGGATTGACAACCCCTAATCGCGTTGGTTGCGAGTAGCTATCGTTTTGTGTAGGTAAGAGGGACTTGAGCGTGGCCTCCTACTGGATTGATACCTTGGTTCTCAAAAACTGAGGGAAATACTTACGCTACTCTGCTGCATCATCCCTTTCTCTTCGGGGAAAACCAACGCAAGCTCAAGAGGTAGCAAGAAGGATTTCTGGGCCGTTGCCGGGGAGTCTACGCAAAAGTCAACATACCAAGTACCCATCACAATCCCTATCTCTCGCATTACATTATTTGCCATTTGCCTCTCGTTTTCCTCTCCCCCACTTCACCCTTGCCGTTTTATTCGCCCTCTCTTTCCCAATCTCCTCCCTCTCCTTTCCACTTGCCTTTTTGTTTGCTCGTGTGCTAGTTTGCTTGCTTGTCGTTATGTCTAAAATTGGGGAAGTTATCGCCAATATGGGCGATAACAATATCATGGAAAATTCTGATGCTCCTCCTGAAGAACCCCCCTACCTACCATACAAAAAGATTTCAAATCGGTAGTGGTAATATTATTGGAAAAGGAGTTATTCAAGATTTCTTTACTTGTGCCGGTGCTTTGCCCTCTATGGGCTGTTCTATTCTCCATAGAACTAGTAGTCTTGCGGACGCTATTGCCATGCTTATCGTTGAACTTGAAAGGCAATTGATGCATATGCACCCATCTATACAAAGAGTTTTCCTAGAATTTTCTAATATCGAGCATTCCTCTGTTAAGCGTGCTGCTACTATATTTTTGGCTCATGAATTAAGATTTATAATAAAAGAAGCCAAAGAAATCTTTGCGCACTATAGGGTGGACGCTGGTCGTCCTCCCATAGAATCTATCCTCTTCGATCAAGAAGAAATTATGCGCTTTCAATCTCTTGACTATGTTGCTTTTAACGAAAACCTCAGAAAAAAGGTGCCAATCAATATTTTAATTGATAGAATCTCCGAACTTAATGATGATTTGGCTATTCAAAATAATGAGCTAGGATGCTCTCTTGAGTTTAGGCTCACAAGGTTCTGTCAAAAGAATGCTTATAATGATGAATTGGTTGTACAATACGTGTAACACCCTCGATGCGACTATATCTCCCACGTGTCGAGGCACGACTTAGAGGCATAATCACATTGAAGGCATATGTCGCAAGTTAGGCAATCTTCACAACATCCCATGTAATATAATTAATAAAAGGGGAGATAACATAGTTGGCTTACACTCGCCACGTCAATCAAGTACATAAATAACATCCCATGTAACATAACATAGTTGGCTTACACGGTCCCGATCACCCTCAACTGGGCACCACTACTGATCATCAGGAAAGGAAACATAGTATCGTTGGGAGTCCTCGTCGAACTCCCACTTGAGCTCAAGCGCGTCACCTGGAGAGGAATCATCAAGCCCTGCATCTGGTGTAATAGTAATCTATGAGCCACAGGGACTCAGCAATCTCGCACCCTCGCGATCAAGACTATTTAAGTTTATAGGTATGGCAAGGTAAATATGTGGAGCTGCAGCAAGCGACTAGCATATATGGTGGCTATCCTGTTCGCAAAAGAGAGCTAGAAGGCAAAGCGCGGTCGAATAACTAAAGGGCAAACCTGCGGCAAGCATTACTCCAACACCGTGTCCACTTCCCGGACTCCACCGAGAAGAGGCCATCACGGTAACACACTCAGTTGATTCATTTTAATTAGGTTAAGGTTCAAGTTATCTACAACCAGACATTAACAAATTCCCATCTGCCCATAACCGCGGGCATGGCTTTCGAAAGTTCAAATCCCTGCAGGGGAGTCCCAACTTAGCCCATGACAAGCTCTCACGGTCAACGAAGGAATAAACCTCCTCCCAAGATGTTCCGATCAGACTCGGTATCTCGGTTCTTCAAGACACTTCGACAGGTTAAAACAAGACCAGCAACACCGCCCGAATATGCCGACAAATCCCGATAGGAGCTGCACATATCTCGTTCTCAGGGCACAATCGGATAATCAATCCGTACAACTAAAACCAGCCCTTGAGATTCCCCGAGGTGGCGCTGCAAGGGGCTCTAGGGTGGACCAACACTCAGAGGAGCACTGGCCCGGGGGGGGGGGTTTAAAATAAGATGACCCTCGGGCTCCGGAAACCCAAGGGAAAAAGAGGCTAGGTGGCAAATGGTAAAACCAAGGTTGGGCATTGCTGGAAAAGCTTTAATCAAGGCGAACTATCAAGGGGTTCCCATTATAACCCAACCGTGTAAGGAACGCAAAATCCGGGAACATAACACCGATATGACGGAAACTAGGGCGGCAAGAGTGGAACAAAACACTAGGCGAGAGGCCGAGCCTTCCACCCTTTACCAAGTATATAGATGCATTAAGATAACATGGCAATATAATGATATCCCAACAAGTAAAATAATGTTCCAACAAGGAACGGTCTCCAATCTTCACCTGCAACTAGCAATGCTATCAGAGGGGCTGAGCAAAGCGGTAACATAGCCAATCAACGGTTTTCTAGGACATGGTGGGTTAGAGGTTTGACATGGCAATTTGGGAGGCTTGAAAGCAAGTGGTAGGCATCGTAGCATTGGCATAGCAAAAGAGCGAGCAATCTAGCATAGCAAAGATAGTAGTGATTTCGAGGGTATGATCATCTTGCCTGCAAAGTTGTCAGAGTTGACTGGATCCTCGAAAGAAAACTCAACGGGCTCCTCGTTAGAGAACTCGTCTCCCGGCTCTACCCAAACAAGACAAACAAGCAACAAGGACACAATCAACCACGTGCAAGGATCAAACAATATGATGCAAGGATGGTATGCTATGCGGGATGCGATGCGGGATGCATATGCAAGATTTGACAAGGGATGCATAAACCTGGCCTCAACTTGGGATTCCAAGTGTGCCACTGGAAAGATGAGATGAAATCGCTTGAAAACGATATAAAGAACGCCGGAATCGGAGTTACGGTTTGGAAATGGCAAGCGATTCAAATATGACCACGTCTGCGATTTACAGCAAGTAGCCATCTAAATGCAAAGAGAAGAACAAGCTACAGCACTCAAACATGGCATAAAAATACATGGCAGTGATGCATTCATGATGCTTAACAAAAGTCTAGCACTGATCTACGGCCAATTCATCCATTAACAGGTTCAAACAAGCATGTCAAAAATGCATATGGTAAACAGATTTCAGACTTAGTGAAATTAACACTTGTCTGGAATTTCAGATCAGGTAGCACTCTTCGGAGCAACAAAACTATATGATACAGGACATGAACATGGAAAATTAAAGCATGGCATGGAGCTACTCAAAGAGCTTAACAAAAGTCCCTTAGTGACCTTGAGCCAAAAGGGATCAGAAAATACAATTGCAAGCATGTGAACATGGCAAAAACATAATCAGTTCTCAGACTAAGTGAAAACTGGAGCATGCTGTAACAGATATCAAGTAGGCATGTTTACGAGCTCGATGCACTCACTACAGAGCAATTCATGGCAAGCTAAGCATACACCCATCAAGAATACACAAAATTCAAGCTAGACATGGCAAAAACAATAACATAGCATGCACGGATCAACTACAACATCCTCGGCAAAATCGCTAACAAGTAGACAATCTGCCCAGATTCACGAAGTAGCAAAAGTAGAGCTCAATTGACTCAAGCTAGGGTGCTCCATAATTGCAAACAAAGACATGGATGGATAGAGCACTACAAGATTAACAAAACATCCTTACTGATCATCCTCAAAAGAGGCACGGATCACTAGAAAACAACATGAACATATGGCATAATGAGATAAACAGGCCAAGGACTTAGTGGAATTACTAAGTCCTTGAAATCAGCATTACCAAGTGCCTCACTTTGCAAGCTTGTGCTAGTCACCACACACATCACAAAAATACATGGGTTGCACCTCTGGAAAGATGGCAAAACCCTTAACAAAACATATGTAGAGCTCATGGGCATATCATGCACACAATAATCATGGCAAAAATGACAAATATCTAAATGGAGTAGCAGATCTGACAATTATCTCAAGTAGCCCTCTTCTAACAGCATTTCGGGCATCAAGATGAAGTCAAATGAAAATGATGCAATGGAATGAAATGATGTGCTCTCTGAGACGAACAATTTGATATGTTATTTGCCTAAAACGGAGTTACAGATGAGGAGTTACGACATGATGAAGTTGCAAGAAAAATATAAGGGAGAGGGGGAAAGTCAACCCTGAGATCTAGGGTTTTACTGTAGCAGCGGATCGGGAGCACTGTAGCAAGCCGCCGGATCTAGGTCGCTGGAGACGTCGTTCGCTGGAGACGAGGCGGGGCGGCCGGATCTCTCGTCGGAGAAGTCGCCGGCGTCGACCGGAGCTTCAAGGAGGCGGGGCGAGGCGTCGCGGGGCGGCACCGGATCTGCGGCGCCGGAGTTGATGGCGGAGAGCGGCGGCCGGCTCGGGCGAGGAAGGAGGAGGCGCGCGCGGGCGACAGCGCCCGGGAGCCGGGTCGGGAGGGCCGGCCACGGGCCTAACGGGCCCGCGCGGTCGGCGGCGATGTGGGGACCGGCCCAGGTACAGGTGTCGCGTGGAGATTGGCCGAGGGGGAGCGGGGCGGACACGTCCGGCCGTCCGGATTTCGTCCGGCGACGGCGGGTGGAGTTTTTCTAGGGTTTCGTCCGTGATTTCGAATGGGGGGGCTTTATATAGGCATAGGAGGAGCTAGGAGAGTCCAAATGAGGTGCGGTTTTCGGCCACGCGATCGTGATCGAACGCTCTAGATGAAGGAGATGGTTTTGGTGGGTTTTGGGCCAAATTGGAGGGGTTTTGGGCTGCAACACACACGAGGCCTTTTCGGTCCCTCGGTTAACCGTTGGAGTATCAAACGAAGTCCAAATGATACGAAACTTGACAGGCGGTCTACCGGTAGTAAACCAAGGCATCTTGGCAAGTCTCGGTCCAATCCGAAAATGTTTAATCCCCACACACAAAAGAAAGGGAGAAATGACCACCGGAGAAGAACGAAGCACCGGAATGCAAAACAGACAACGGGGAAAATGCTCGAATGCATGAGATGAACACGTATGCAAATGCAATGCACATGATGACATGATATGAGATGCATGACAATGACAACAACACATGGAGACAAAGACCCGAACCCGAGAAAATAACTTAACACCGGAAACGGCAAGAGTTGGAGTACAAATTGGGTAAGTTACATCCGGGGTGTTACAATACGAAGGGCCGAAAGAGGAACCTATACCTCCTAAAATTGATCTTGGGGACTTCTGTCCTATTAAATTTAGCCCTTTTGATTACTTTTTCTTGCCTCAAATAAAACTTGCTGCCGAACATAGAGAATATGAAATGAATTTCACCGATCTATCTTATTACTACGGCAATACCTAGATCTATCCTCGCTTTTATGCCTAGCTAGGGGCGTTAAACAATAGCGCTTGTTGGGAGGCAACCCAATTTTATTTTTATTCCTTGCTTTTTGCTCCTGCTTAGTAATAAATAAATTATTTAGCCTCTGTTTTGGTTGTGTTTTTTGTGTTTAATTAGTGTTTGTGCCAAGTAGAACCGTTGGGAAGACTTGGGGAAAGTCTTGTTGAACTTGCTGTAAAAAAACAGAAACTTTAGCGCTCACGAGAACTGCTGTAATTTTTATTTGAAGAGTGCTATTTAGTTAATTATTTTTTCAGATTATTAATAGATAAATTCCTCACGTCCAGCAAATTATTTTAGAATTTTTTGGGTTCCAGATATGGAGCTAGCTACAGATTACTACAGACTGTTCTGTTTTTGACAGATTCTGTTTTTCATGTGTTTTTTGCTTATTTTGATGAATCTATGGTTAGTAAAATAGTTTATAATCCATAGATAAGTTGGAATACAGTAGGTTTAACACAAATATAAATGAAGAATGAGTTCATTACAGTACCTTGAAGTGGTCTTTTGTTTTCTTTCGCTAACGGAGCTCACGAGTTTTCTACTTTAAGTTTTGTGTTGTGAAGTTTTCAAGTTTTGGGTGAATTCTTTTGATGGATTATGGAACAAGGAGTGGCAAGAGCCTAAGCTTGGGGATGACCATGGCACCCCCAAGATAATACAAGGACACCAAAAAGTCAAATCCTGGGGATGCCCCGGAAGGCATCCCCTCTTTCGTCCACTTCCATCGGTAATTTACTTGGAGCTATATTTTTATTCACCAACATGATATGTGTTTTGCTTGGAGTGTCTTGTATTATTTGTGTCTTTGTGTTTTAGTATGCCACAATCATCCTTTCTGTACACACCTTTTGAGAGAGCCATACATGAATTAAAATTTGATAGAATACTCTATGTGCTTCACTTATATCTTTTGAGCTATGTAGTTTTGCTCTATGTGCTTCACTTATATCTTTTGAGCGTTATAATTTTGCTCTATGTGCCTCACTTAGATCTTTTAGAGCACGGTGGTGGATTTGTTTTAAAGAAACTATTGATCTCTCATGCTTCACTTAAATTATTTTGAGAGTCTCTTAATAGCATGGTAATTTGCTTAATAATAATATGCTTTGTATTCAAGATTTGTGAAACTTTCGTTTGAGTGTGTTGAATACTAAGAAAAGATTGAAGCATGATAATTGTTTTGAGATATGGAGGTGATAATATTAAAGTCATGCTAGTTTGAGTAGTTGTGAATTTAAAGAATACTTGTGTTAGAGTTTGGGATTCCTGTAGCATGCACGTATGGTGAACCGTTATGTGATGAAGTCGGAGCATGATTTATTTATTGATTGTCTTCCTTATGAGTGGCGGTCGGGGACGAGCGATGGTCTTTTCCTACCAATCTATCCCCCTAGGAGCATGCGCGTAATACTTTGCTTTGATAACTTCTAGATTTTTGCAATAAGTATATGAGTTCTTTATGACTAATGTTGAGTCCATGGATTATACGCACTCTCACCCTTCCACCTTTGCTAGCCTCTCTAATACCGCGCACCTTTCGCCGGTATCATACACCTACCATATACCTTCCTCAAAACAGCCACCATACCTACCTATTATGGCATTTCCATAGCCATTCCGAGATATATTGCCATGCAACTTTCCACCGTTCCGTTCATGACACATTCATCATTGTCATATTGCATATCCCGGTACACCGCCGGAGGCATTCATATAGAGTCATATTTTGTTCTAAGTATTGAGTTGTAATTGTTGAGTTGTAAGAAAAATAAAAGTGTGATGATCATCATTATTAGAGCATTGTCCCAGTGAGGAAAGTATGATGGAGACTATGATTCCCCCACAAGTCGGGATGAGACTCCGACGATAAATAAATAAAAGAGGCCAAAGAAGCCCAAATAAAAAGAGAAAGAAAAGAGGCCATAAAAAAGAGAGAGAAAAGGCCCAATAAAATAAATAAATAAATAAAAAGAAATGAATGAGAGAAAAAGAGAGAAGGGACAATGTTACTATCCTTTTACCACACTTGTGCTTCAAAGTTAGCACCATGATCTTCATAGTAGAGAGTCTCTCATGTTATCACTTTCATATACTAGTGGGAATTTTACATTATAGAACTTGGCTTGTATATTCCAATGATGGGCTTCCTCAAATTGCCCTAGGTCTTCATGAGCAAGCAAGTTGGATGCACACCCACTTAGTTTCTTTTTGAGCTTTCATATACTTATAGCTCTAGTGCATCCGTTGCATGGCAATCCCTACTCACTCACATTGATATCTATTGATGGGCATCTCCATAGCCCGTTGATACGCCTAGTTGATGTGAGACTATCTTCTCCTTTTTGTCTTCTCCACAACCACCATTCTATTCCACCTATAGTGCTATATCCATGGCTCACGCTCATGTATTGCGTGAAGATTGAAAAAGTTTTGAAAAAGTTAGAGTATGAAACAATTGCTTGGCTTGTCATCGGGGTTGTGCATGATTTAAATACTTTGTGTGGGGAAGATGGAGCATAGCCAGACTATATGATTTTGTAGGGATAACTTTCTTTGGCCATGTTATTTTGAGAAGACATAATTGCTTTGTTAGTATGCTTGAAGTATTATTTTTTGTGTCAATATAAACTTTTGTCTTGAATCTTTCGAATCTGAATATTCATATCACAATTAAGAAGATTTGCATTGAAATTATGCCAAGTAGCACTCCGCATCAAAAATTCTCTTTTTATCATTTACCTACTCGAGGACGAGCAGGAATTAAGCTTGGGGATGCCTGATACGTCTCCAACGTATCTATAATTTTTGATTGCTCCATGCTATATTATCTACTGTTTTGGACTATATTGGGCTTTATTTTCCAATTTTATATTATTTTTGGGACTAACCTATTAACCGTAGGCCCAGCCCAGAATTGCTGTTTTTTTTGCCTATTTCAGTGTTTCGAAGAAACGGAATATCAAACGGAGTCCAAACGGAATGAAACCTTCGGAAATGTGATTTTCTCACCGAACGTGATCCAGGAGACTTGGACCCTACGCCAAGGCATCAGAGAGGCGGTCACGAGGGTGGGGGGCGCCCCCCTAGGGCGTGCCCCCTGCCTCGTGGGCCCCTCGGAGCTCCACCGACGTACTCCTTCCTCCTATATATACCTACGTACCCCCAAACGATCAGAACAGGAGCCAAAAACCTAATTCCACTGCCGCAACTTTCTGTATCCACGAGATCCCATCTTGGGGCCTGTTCCGGAGCTCCGCCGGAGAGGGCCGTCATCACGGAGGGCTTCTACATCATCATAGCCTCTCTGATGAAGTGTGAGTAGTTTACCTCAGACCTTCGGGTCCATAGTTAGTAGCTAGATGGCTTCTTCTCTCTTTTTGGATCTCAATACAAAGTTCTCCCCCTCTCTTGTGGAGATCTATTCGATGTAATCTTCTTTTTGCGATGTGTTTGTTGAGATTGATGAATTGTGGGTTTATGATCAAGTCTATCTATGAATAATATTTTAATCTTCTCTGAATTCTTTTATGTATGATTGGTTATCTTTGCAAGTCTCTTCGAATTATCCATTTGGTTTGGCCAACTAGATTGGTAGTTCTTGCCATGGGAGAAGTGCTTAGCTTTGGGTTCGGTCTTGCGGTGTCCTTTCCCAGTGACAGAAGGGGCAGCAAGGCACGTATTGCATCATTGCCATCGAGGATAACAAGATGGGGTTTATTTCATATTGCATGAATTTATCTCTCTACATCATGTCATCTTGCTTAAGGCGTTACTCTGTTTTTAACTTAATACTCTAGATGCATGCTGGATAGCGGTCGATGAGTGCAGTAATAGTAGTAGATGCAGAATTGTTTCGGTCTACTTGTCACGGACATGATGCCTATATACATGATCATGCCTAGATATTCTCATAACTATGCTCAATTCTGTCAATTGCTCAACAGTAATTTGTTCACCCACCGTAGAATACTTATGCTCTTGAGAGAAGCCACTAGTGAAACCTATGGCCCCCGGGTCTATTCTCATCATATCAATCTCCATCACTTTAATCTTGTTTTGCTTTTTTACTTTGCCTTGAAGTTTTACTTTGTATCTTTATACCAAAAATACCAAAAATATTATATCTATCAGATCTCACTCTGTAAGTGACCATGAAGGGATTGAAAACCCCTAATCGCATTGGTTGTGAGTAGCTATCATTTTGTGCAGGTACGAGGGACTTGAGCATGGCCTCCTACTGGATTGATACCTTGGTTCTCAAAAACTGAGGGAAATACTTACGCTACTCTGCTGCATCATCCCTTCCTCTTCGGGGAAAACCAACACAAGCTCAAGAGGTAGCAATGATGGAAAGGATAATTGTGCTCAAGTGCTAGAAGAAGAAATCTATAAAATATTTGGCACTAAATATTTGAATGATGAGAATGATTGCAATGTTGTTAGTATGAATTCCTTGAATATCCATGATGCTAATGATATGCAAAGCCACAAGCTTGGGGAAGCTATGTTTGATGAAGATGATATTTTTTGTCCCCCAAGTTTTGATGAGCAAATTTATTATGATGAAAGCATGCCTCCTATATATGATGATTATTGTGATGACATGTATGCTTTAAATAATAATGATAACCATGAAACTTGTCATCTTGATCTTAATTTTCAATCACATGATAGTTATTTTGTTGAGTTTGCTCCCACTATTATTCATGAGAAGAATTTTGCTTGTGTGGAGAGTAATAAAATTTCTATGCTTGTAGATCATGAAAAGAATGCTTTAGGTGCTGGTATATTGTTGAATTCATTCATGATGCTACTGAAAATTATTATGAGGGAGGAACATATGCTTGTAGGAATTGCAATAATATCAAGTTTCCCCTCTATGTGCTTAAAGTTTTGAAGTTATGCTTGTTTTACCTTCCTATGCAAGTTGATTCTTGTTCCCATAAGTTGTTTGCTCACAAAATCCCTATGAATAGGAAGTGGGTTAGACTTAAATGTTCTAGTCATATTCTTCATGATTCTCTCTTTATGTTACAATTCTTATCCTTCATGTGAGCATCATTGAAATCATCATGCCTAGCTAGGGGCGTTAAACCATAGCGATTGTTGGGAGGCAACCCAATTTTATTTTTGTTCCTTGCTTTTTGTTCCTTTTTAGTAATAAATAATTCATCTAGCCTCTGTTTAGATGTGGTTTTATGCTTTTAATTAGTGTTTGTGCCAGGTAGAACCTTTGGGAAGACTTGGGGAGAGTCTTGTTGATCATACTGTAAAAAACAGAAACTTTTGCGCTCACGAGAATTGCTGCCATGTTTATTTGGCAAGTTATATTTAGTTAATTCTTTTTGCATATGATTAATAGATAAATTCCTCAGGTCCAGCAATTTATTTGAGAATTTTATGAGTTCCATAAGTATACGTTTGATCCAGATTACTACAGACTGTTCTGTTTTTGACAGATTCTGTTTTTCATGTGTTGTTTACTTATTTTGATGATTCTATGGCTAGTAAAATAGTTTATAAACCATAGAGAAGTTGGAATACAGTAGGTTTAACACGAATATAAATAAATAATGAGTTCATTACAGTACCTTGAAGTGGTGATTTAGTTTCTTATAATAACGGAGCTTACGAGTTTTCTGTTAACTTTTGTGTTGTGAAGTTTTCAAGTTTTGGGTAAGGATTCGATGGACTATGGAATAAGGAGTAGCAAGAGCCTAAGCTTGGGGATGCCCAAGGCACCCCAAGGTAATATTCAAGGATAGCCAAGAGCCTAAGCTTGGGGATGCCCCGGAAGGCATCCCCTCTTTCGTCTTCGTTCATCGGTAACTTTACTTGGAGCTATATTTTTATTCGCCACATGATATGTGTTTTGCTTGGAGCGTCAATTTATTTTGTTAGGATTTACTTGCTGTTATTTAGAACAATGTTTTTCATCTTTTATTTCAATAAAAGTGGCATTGATAGCCTCCACTATGCCTATGTTACAAGTATACATGTTGCTGTTTGAAAACAGAAAGTTTACCGCTGTTGCAATAATTCCCTAGACAATTCAGAATGTGATAAAATGTTGAAACCTTTTGAATATTAAGCTCTGATAAATTTAATACAGTGTTAATTTTCTTTCATAATTTTTGGATCTAGGGAAGTATGGATGTTGCAGCATTCTTTACAGACTATCCTGTTTAGGCGGATTGCTGTTATGTTTGCATTGTTTGCATATGTTTGCTTCTTTAATGATTCTATTTGAGGATAGGACTATTAAATATGCAGAGGCATTTAGTATGAAATTTTGAATAATAATTTTAGTGATTTGCTACAGTAGAGTATGATAATGTTTTTGCAATGGTTTATACTAACTTATCTCACGAGTCCTTGTTGAGTTTTGTGTGGATGAAGCTTTTGAGATTTAGGGAGACCTTGATATGAGAGGAATTAAGGAGACACAAAAGCTCAAGCTTGGGGATGCCCAAGGCACCCCAAGATAATATTTCAAGAAGTCTCAAACATCTAAGCTTGGGGATGCCCTGGTTGGCATCCCACCTTTCTTCTTCAACAATTATCGGTTAGTTTCGGTTGATCCTAAGTTTTTGCTTCTTCACATGATGTTTGCTATTATTAGATGTCATTTTATTTTTCTTTACTTGCTGTTTGAAAAAAATACCAAGATCTGAAATTCTTTAATGTTAGAGAGTCTTCACATAGTTGCATAATTATTCAACTACTCATTGATCTTCACTTATATCTTTCGGAGTAGTTTGTTATTTGCTCTAGTGCTTCACTTATATATTTTTAGAGCACGGTGGTGGTTTTATTTTATAAGAAATATATGAACTCTCATGTTTCACTTAGATTATTTTGAGAGTCTTAAATAGCATGGTAATTTGCTTAAATCCTAATATGCTAGGTATACAAGATTAGTAAAAACTTTCATATAGAGTATTGAATACTAAGAGAAGTGTGATGCTTGATGATTGTTTTGAGATATGGAGATAATAATATCAAAGTCGTGCTAGTTGAGTAGTTGTGAAATTGAGAAATGCTTGTGTTGAAGTTTGCAAATCCCATATCATGCACGTATGGTAAACGTTGTGTAACAAATTTGAAACACGAGGTGTTATTTGATTGTCCTCCTTATGAGTGGCGGTCGGGGACGAGCGATGGTCTTTTCCTATCAATCTATCCCCCTAGGAGCATGCACGTAGTGATGAGGTTTTTGATGACTTGTAGACTTTTGCGATAAGTATGTGAGTTCTTTATGACTAATGTTGAGTCCATGGATTATACGCACTCTCACCCTTCCATCATTGCTAGCCTCTACGGTACCTTGCATTGCCCTTTCTCACATCGAGAGTTGGTGCAAACTTCGCCGGTGCATCCAAACCCCGTGATATGATACGCTCTATCACACATAAACCTCCTTATATCTTCCTCAAAACAGCCACCATACCTACCTATTATGGCATTTCCATAGCCATTCCGAGATATATTGCCATGCAACTTTCCACCATCTAGTTTATCATGACACATTCATCATTGTCATATTGCTTAGCATGATCATGTAGTTGACATAGTATTTGTGGCAAAGCCACCGTTCATAATTTTTTTCATACTTGTCACTCTTGATTCATTGCATATCCCGGTACACCGCCGGAGGCATCCATATAGAGTCATACTTTGTTCTAGTATCGAATTGTAATCATTGAGTTGTAAATAAATAGAAGTGTGACGATCATCATTCAATAGAGCTAGTGGGAACTTTTCATTATAGAACTTGGCTTGTATATTCCAACAATGGGCCTCCTCAAGTGCCCTAGGTCTTCGTGAGCAAGCAAGTTGGATGCACACCCACTTAATTTCTTTTGTTGAGCTTTCATACATTTATAGCTCTAGTGCATCCGTTGTATGGCAATCCCTACTCCTTGCATTAACATCAATCGGTGGGCATCTCCATAGCCCATTGATTAGCCTCGTTGATGTGAGACTTTCTCCTTTTTGTCCTCTCCACATAACCCCCTCATTATTCTATTCCACCCATAGTGCTATATCCATGGCTCGCGCTCATGTATTGCGTGAAAGTTTATGAGTTTGAGATTACTAAAGTATGAAACAATTGCTTGGCTTGTCATCGGGGTTGTGCATGATGAGAGCATTCTTGTGTGACGAAAACGAAACATGACTAAACTATATGATTTTGTAGGGATGAACTTTCTTTGCCATGTTATTTTGAGAAGACATGATTGCTTAGTTAGTATGCTTGAAGTATTATTATTTTTATGTCAATATGAACTTTTGTCTTGAATCTTTCGGATCTGAATATTCATACCACAATTAAGAAGAATTACATTGAAATTATGCCAAGTAGCACTCCGCATCAAAAATTCTGTTTTTATCATTTACCTACTCGAGGACGAGCAGGAATTCAGCTTGGGGATGCTGATACGTCTCCAATGTATCTATAATTTTTGATTGCTCCATGCTATATTATCTACAGTTTGAATGTTTACGGGCTTTATTATACACTTTTATATCATTTTTGGGACTAACCTATTAACCCAGAGCCCAGTGCCACTTTCTGTTTTTATCCTGTTTTAGGGTTTTGAAGAAAAGGAAAATCAAACGGAGTCCATTTAACCTGAAACTTCACGGAACTCATTTTTGGAAGGAAAGAAGCCCAAAAGACTTGGAGTGCACGTCGGGGACCTGCGAGGAGGCCACGAGGCAGGGGGCACGCCCACCCCCCTGGGCGCGCCCTCCACCCTCGTGAGCCCCTCGTGGCCCCCCTGACGTACTTCTTCCACCTATATATCTCCATATACCCTAAAAACATCCGTGAGCACAATAGATCGGGAGTTCCGCCGCTAGAAGCCTCCGTAGCCATCTTCATCATCCCGGTGCTCTCCATGACGAGGAGTGAGTAGTTCTCCCTCGGGGCTGAGGGTATGTACCAGTAGCTATGTGTTTGATCTCTCTCTCTCTCTCGTGTTCTTGAGGTGGTACGATCTTGATGTATCGCGAGCTTTGCTATTATTGTTGGATCTTATGTTTCTCCTCCCCCTCTTCTCTCTTGTAATGAATTGAGTTTCCCCTTTAAAGTAATCTTATCGGATTGAGTCTTTAAATATTTGAGAACACTTGATGTATGTCTTGCCATGCGTATCTGTGGTGATAATGGGATACCACGTGATTCACTTGATGTATGTTTTGGTGATCAACTTGCGGGTTCCGCCCATGAACCTATGCATAGGGGTTGGCACACGTTTTCGTCGTGATTCTTCGGTAGAAACTTTGGGGCACTCTTTGAGGTCCTTTGTGTTGGTTGAATAGATGAATCTGAGATTGTATGATGCATATCGTATAATCATACCCATAGATACTTGAGGTGACATTAGGGTTTTGATTGATTTGTCTCTTAAGGTGTTATTCTAGTACGAACTCTAGGGATGTTTTTGACACTTATTGGAATAGCCCAACGGATTGATTGGAAAGAATAACTTTGAGGTGGTTTCGTACCCTACCATAATCTCTTCGTTCGTTCTCCGCTATTAGTGACTTTGGAGTGACTCTTTGTTGCATGTTGAGGGATAGTTATGTGATCCAATTATGTTATTATTGTTGAGAGTACTTGCACTAGTGAAAGTATGAACCCTAGGCCTTGTTTCCTATCATTGCAATACCGTTTATGTTCACTTTTATCACTTGCTACCTTGCTGTTTTTATATTTTCAGATTACAAATACCCATATCTACTATCCATATACCACTTGTATCACCATCTCTTCGCCAAACTAGTGCACCCATACAATTTACCATTGTATTGGGTGTGTTGGGGACACAAGAGACTCTTTGTTATTTGGTTGTAGGGTTGCTTGAGAGAGACCATCTTCATCCTACGCCTCCTACGGATTGATAAACCTTAGGTCATCCACTTGAGGGAAATTTGCTACTGTCCTACAAACCTCTGCACTTGGAGGCCCAACAATGTCTACAAGAAGAAGGTTGTGTAGTAGACATCACGGAGCAGCGGCGCCCGAGTTGAGGCAGCCGACGCAGCCGAGGACAAGGCTGGCGAGGTAGACTGATGGGCCGCCGTGCAGACGCGACGGAGGCGGGTGATGTGGATTGATGGGCGGGCCGGCGCGCGAGCTACGGCTATGATTGTCCGTCGCATGGCGCGAGGCCGCCAGGTCGGGGCGATGCAGGTGTCCCGGTCGGAGCAGGGCGGTGACGGCCGATGCAGGGCGACGGGCGGACTGACGCGCGGACAGCGGCTGGCCCTTACGGGCCGCCTCGATGCGTGTGGCTGCCGGGTCAGAGAAGAGGTCGGCTGGTCGCGCCGGGGTCGGAGTAGAGGCGCTCGGGGTCGACGGCGACAGTGGGCGATGCAAACCGATCACGAGTAGATTGGAAAACCAAAAAGAAACCGCGCGATCAAGATGACCGGCGGGAGATAGAAAACCCTGGAGCGAGGCTCGGGGAAAAGACTCTCTAGGGCAGCCGGTCAACATGACCGGCAGACGAACCCCAGGTACGGGCGGTGTGGCCCCCAGCGACGATCATGGAGGCCGACCGCCCCGGAGGCGGCGCGTGGGTGCGGAAGCGGCGGCGGCTAGGGTTTAGGATCGACTTGCGATAGATACCATGTTAGAAGGGAAAGAGAGGAGATTGGTGGAATATGATGGATGTATTATTGAGCCTCGAGGGTGAGTATATATTGAGTACAAGACTTGGAGGGCAAGACGCCTCTCCTGGAGATAAGGTAGGAGACGGATTACAAATCCTAGACTACCAAATACATGTATCCCAAAAATATCTCTAACAGAGATAATAAGATAAATATTTTTTGGGGTATTTTTATGATATAGATTGAAAGTAAAGATTGCAAAGTAAAATAGATGGGAAACTTATATGATAGAAGATAGACCCGGGGGCCATAGGTTTCACTAGTGGCTTCTCTCAAGATAGCATAAGTATTATGGTGGGTAAACAAATTACTGTCGAGCAATTGATAGAAAAATGCATAATTATGAGAATATCTAGGCATGATCATGCATATAGGCATCACGTCTGCGACAAGTAGACCGAAACGATTCTGCATCTACTACTATTACTCCACACATCGACCGCTATCCAGCATGCATCTAGAGTATTAAGTTCATAAGAACAGAGTAACACATTAGGTAAGATGACATGATGTAGAGGGATAAACTCAAGCAATATGGTATAAACCTCATCTTTTTATCCTCGATGGCAACAATACAATGCGTGCCTTGCTGCCCCTGCTGTCACTGGGAAAGGACACCGCAAGATTGAACCCAAAGCTAAGCACTTATCCCATTGCAAGAAAGATCAATCTAGTAGGCCAAACCAAACTGATAATTCGAAAATACTTGCAAAGATAACAAATCATGCATAAAAGATTTTAGAGAAGAATCAAATATTGTTCATAGATAATCTTGATCATAAACCCATAATTCATCAGATCTCGACAAACACACCGCAAAAAGAATTACATCAAATAGACCTCCAAGAAGATCAAGGAGAACTTTGTATTGAGATCCAAAGAGAGAGAAGAAGCCATCTAGCTAATAACTATGGACCCGAAGGTCTGTGGTAAACTACTCACACATCATCGGAGAGGCTATGGTGTTGATGTAGAAGCCCTCCGTGATCGATTCCCCCTCCGGTGGAGCTCCGAAAAAGGCCCCAAGATGGGATCTCTTGGGTGCAGAAGGTTGCGGTGGTGGAAATAGGGTTTCGTGGTGCTCCTGGATGTTTTTGGGGTATATGGATATATATAGGAGGAAGAAGTAGGTCGGTGGAGCTGCGAGGGGCCCACGAGGGTGGGGGCGCGCTGAGGGGGGCAGGCGCGCCTCCTTGCCTTGTGGCCTCCTTGCTCCTTTCTTGACGTCTACTCCAAGTCCCCTGGATCACGTTTGTTCCAAAAACAACTCTCCTGAAGGTTTCATTCCATTTGGATTCCGTTTGATATTCCTTTTCTGCGAAACACTGAAATAGGCAAAAAACAGCAATTCACACTAGGCCTTGGGTAAGTAGGTTAGTCCCAAAAATAATATAAAAGTGTATAATAAAGCCCATTAAACATCCAAAACAGATAATATAATAGCATGGAACAATCAAAAATTATAGATATGTTGGAGACGTATTAGTTTGCCATGGTTAAATGTTTGCTTTTATCAACTATATCACACACGATTTGATGAAGAAAACTGTGTGGCATTGGGCTATCCATCGCAAGCGCTTTTTTTGCTAGAACCGTTTGCAAAGGTCCATGACACATTTAGCAGGTTTATTAGTTTACAATTAATAATTCCAATATTACGCAAATTCACATTTCATATCGAACAGTTGTTTGCCAATTTCATATCCGGCACATAAATATATTATAACATCACAGTACGGTAGCTACATGAAAACAGCACAGGACAACATATAGCTAGTTCAACTTCATAAGAACAATATATTCATTTCCCTAATCAAGATCATCTAGCCTTGTCTTATCCACCTCTGCTTTCAGTTCAGTAAGAACCTGTTTTGCACGGGCCAACTGGGAAAGTGCCTCCTCCTTTGCCAACACCATCTTAGCAAAGTATGATTTAAAAAATTTGAGCTCATTCTCCACCTTCAACTTTTTATCCCGCATCTTGAAATATGCTTCAGCGTTGACAACACTTTCTCTAAGCCTACGTGTGTTCTCTTCCTCATACATGCTCCAGAGCTTCGCTAGGCACATCTTCAAAGACTATGTCCACTCTTAATCAACCCACTCCAAGTAAGAACACTTCCGTTCATCCTATAATATTTAAAACTAGATCAGTAACAATTGTAGGGGAAATGAGTTTATAGCAACATAGAAAATCACCAATGCTTATTTTGAAAAACTGAAGAAACATGTTAATTATGACATATCTTCTCAAAAAGGTCAATATGCAAATGAAATAATTGGTATTAGACAACAACCAAATTCTGGAACATCAGAAGCTATAATTAACTACAACGCCGCTACAAGTTCTTACTCATGTACAATAAATAACAAATTGAACATTTTATGAGGAAGGTAAATATAACTGCAACAGCATAGCGACAGTGTTTGGATGACAAAAAATTGATATTAACATGTGTGTACATGCACAAATTTAGTAACATAGAACTGATAACACTAAGGCCATCCACTATGTATGCCAAAACTGGGGTAAAGACAACTGTTGCTACATCTCGCACCGGTGCCCTGCACTGGCGAGCCGATGCAGCGGAAAAAAATCAGGGACCCAGACTCCGGAGCACGTAGTTGCTCTGATGCCCAGTTCCTTCGTGCCATAAAGATTTAGTATTTTACTGCTTGGCTGCTCGGTGTGTGGACCAAAGTTGGCTGCACAAACTACTGAAGCGGTGCCAAATAATTTTCTAATGGCACCGCTGATGAGATGGGAAAAATTTAAGATACTAGGTACAAACTGTGACACTGTCTTAGGATGCGTTTGGATGAAGGTGTGGTATGAATGGGTTGGGACCATGACAGTGTCTGAATCACATCTAACAAATGATTTGTAACAATGAAAGAGGGTCTAACCTTCTCTGCACATGCCAGAAACTTCTTCCCACTGTCCACAGAATCAAACTCAACTAGCTTCACGCATGGAGATTGATGTTGACAACAAGCAGATAGATCTTCAGCCACCCCGCTCCATTCGTTGCCACTGATGGTCTTAGGGAGCTACAAGAGGAAGAAATGACTCAAATCGACTGCCAGTAAAAATCCTTCATTCCAAGTCATAGCCCGAGAGAGAGAAGAGGGGCATACCCGGGTGGTGAAGGAGTAGTCGCCGGAGGAGGAACCACTGGAGATGTCTTTGATGAAGACCATGGCGACCCCGGTGGTAGGATGCGAGACAGCGAGAGCGAGGAAGCGGCTATAGCTTAGCAAGGAAGGAAGGAGGAAAGAGGGGAAATGTGACTTGTGGTCGGGGAGAAAAGGGGGTGGGGAAGGGGGTAGATATTTTGGCGGTAGGCCAAAATTTTGGAAATGTGGAGGGAAACTTTGCGCGCGGTGCCGCCGGACCATTTACTTTGAACGATTGTGTGCATCGCAAATGATTCTTCTGCTTTTACGCGCATGTGATGAGTTTGATAATTCAAATTTTGGTGGAAATTTCCCCGAGTAAGTCATTGCATAATTTAACATCGCTTGCTAATTTGGGCACACAAAAGAGCGTACAGCAAACAAACCACACTTACTGAATCAAGCAATTTTAGTAATTAAACAGAGCCAGTTGACCTAAACATTGCTAAACAAAAGACCAGCATTAAAAACAAAGCCTAAGTACGCATAATTTTAACAAATCCGCCGCCGCGCCGGCCTATGCATCGCCGGTGTGAGATGAGACGTCGATGACTTGTCCTGGCGACATGCCGCCGTTGGTGGACTCCGCGTCCCCCCTGCTGAAGTCGACCACGTCCTCGTCCTCGGCGCTGCCCTCAACGTTGTAGTACTCATAGTAGTGGCTGCGCCAGAGCTTGCGTTGGTAATCCACTGCCAATTCCTCAGTGTACAGACTCTTCTCTACCTCGACCTCGGCCACGCGCAACTCCTCCTCCCGGCGCTTCTCGATCTCCGCCGCCTCCTCCATCTCCAGCTCCCGCTCGATGACCTCATGAGGAAGCAGGTGCTCCATGGCCACCACCTCCTTTTCAGACGTGGGTTGCATGCGGGAGTCCGAGGTGGCCTAGAATATCTTGGCGTGTGCATCCTCGATCTTGGCCTGGATGGCCTCGACCCGGGCCAGCACGACATCACCGGCACAGACGGCATCTCGAGCGCTCTCGGCATTTGCAGCCGCCGTCGCAGCAGCAACCGTTGCCGTCTCGGCTACTGCAGCTGCCCTGTCGGCTGCCGCAGACGCCCTCTCGGGGGAAGCGGTCGCGCTCAATGCGAATGCGGCATCACTCTCGGTGTAGGCGACCGCGCTCTCGGTGCAGGCGGTTATGTCTACTACACAACCTTCTTCTTGTAGACGTTCTTGGGCCTCCAAGTGCAGAGGTTTGTAGGACAGTAGCAAATTTCCCTCAAGTAGATGACCTAAGGTTTATCAATCCGTAGGAGGCATAGGATGAAGATGGTCTCTCTCAAGCAACCCTGCAACCAAATAACAAAGAGTCTCTTGTGTCCCCAACACACCCAATACAATGGTAAATTGTATAGGTGCACTAGTTCGGAGAAGAGATGGTGATACAAGTGGTATATGGATAGTAGATAGAGGTATTTGTAATCTGAAAATACAAAAACAGCAAGGTAGCAAGTGATAAAAGTGAGCATAAACGGTATTGCAATGATAGGAAACAAGGCCTAGGGTTCATACTTTCACTAGTGCAAGTCCTCTCAACAATAATAACATAATTGGATCACATAACTATCCCTCAACATGCAACAAAGAGTCACTCCAAAGTCACTAATAGCGGAGAACGAACGAAGAGATTATGGTAGGGTACAAAACCACCTCAAAGTTATTCTTTCCAATCAATCCGTTGGGCTATTCCTATAAGTGTCACAAACAGCCCTAGAGTTTGTACTAGAATAACACCTTAAGACACAAATCAACCAAAACCCTAATGTCATCTAGATACTCCAACGTCACCTCAAGTATCCGTGGGTATGATTATACGATATGCATCACACAATCTCATATTCATCTATTCCACCAACAAAAAGGACCTCAAAGAGTGCCCCAAAGTTTCTACCGGAGAATCATCACGAAAACATGTGCCAACCCCTATGCATAGGTTCATGGGCGGAACCCGCAAGTTGATCACCAAAACATACATCAAGTGAATCACGTGGTATCCCATTGTCACCACAGATACACACGACAAGACATACATCAAGTGTTCTCAAATCTTTAAAGACTCAATCCGATAAGATAACTTCAAAGGGCAAACTCAATTCATTACAAGAGAGTAGAGGGGGGAGAAAACATCATAGGATCCAACTATAATAGGAAAGCTCGCGATACATCAAGATCGTATCACCTCAAGAACACGAGAGAGAGAGAGAGAGATCAAACACATAGCTACTGGTACATACCCTCAGCCCCGAGGGAGAACTACTCCCTCCTCGTCATGGAGAGCACCGGGATGATGAAGATGGCCACCGGAGTGGGATTGCCCCCTCCGGCAGGGTGCCGGAACGGGTCTAGATTGTCTTTCGGTGGCTACGGAGGCTTCTGGCGGTAGAACTCCCGATCTATTGTACTCCCCAATGTTTTTAGGGTATATGGAGATATACAGGCAGAAGAAGTATGTCAGGGGGCCACGAGGGGCCCACGAGGGTGGAGGGCGCGCCCCTACCTCGTGGCCTCCTCGAAGGTCCCCTGATGTGCACTCCAAGTTTTCTGGGCTTCTTTCCTTCCAAAAATGAGTTCCGTGAAGTTTCAGGTCAATTGGACTCCGTTTGATTTTCCTTTTCTTCGAAACCCTAAAACAGGGTAAAAACAGAAACTGGCACTGGGCTCTGGGTTAATAGGTTAGTCCCAAAAATGATATAAAAGTGTACAATAAAACCCATAAACATCCAAAACAGTAGATAATATAGCATGGAGCAATCAAAAATTATAGATATGTTGGAGACGTATCAGCATCCCCAAGCTTAATTCCTGCTCGTCCTCGAGTAGGTAAATGATAAAAACAGAATTTTTGATGCGGAGTGCTACTTGGGATAATCTTAATGTAATTCTTCTCAATTGTGGTATGAATATTCAGATCCAAAATATTCAAGACAAAAGTTCATATTGACATAAAAATAATAATACTTCAAGCATACTAACTAAGCAATTATGTCTTCTCAAAATAACATGGCCAAAGAAATTCATCCCTACAAAATCATATAGTTTAGTCATACTCCATTTTCTTCACACAAGAATGCTCTCATCATGCATAACCCCGATGACAAGCCAAGCAATTGTTTCATACTTTAGTAATCTCAAACCTATAAACTTCCACGCAATACATGGGCGCGAGCCATGGATATAGTACTATGGGTGGAATAAAATATGATGATGGGGGTTATGTAGAGAAGACAAAAAAGGAGATAGTCACACATCAATGAGGCTAACTAATGAGCTATGGAGATGCCCATCGATTGATGTTAATGCAAGGAGTAGGGATTGCCATGCAACAGATGCACTAGAGATATAAATGTATGAAAGCTCAACAAAAGAAACTAAGTGGGTGTGCATCCAACTTGCTTGCTCATGAAGACCTAGGGCACTTGAGGAGGCCCATTGTTGGAATATACAAGCCAAGTTCTATAATGAAAAATTCCCACTAGTATATGAAAGTGACAAAACAAGAGACTCTCTATCATGAAGATTATGGTGCTACTTTGAAGCACAAGTGTGGTAAAGGATAGTAGCATTGTCCCTTCTCTCTTTTTCTCTCATTTTTTATTTGGCCTTTCTTCTTTTTTATGGCCTTTCTCTTTTCTTTTATTTTTCCTTTTTTTGGGCCTTCTCCTTTTTATGGCCTTTCTCTTCTTTTTTTATTCCTCACTTGGGACAATGCTCTAGAAAATGATGATCATCACACTTCTATTTATTTACAACTCAATGATTACAACTCGATACTAGAACAAAGTATGACTCTATATGAATGCCTCCGGCGATGTACCGGGATTGCGATGAATCAAGAGTGACATGTATGAAAAATTATGATCGGTGGCTTTGCCACAAATACGATGTCAACTACATGATCATGCAAAGCAATATGACAATGATGAATGTGTCATGATAAACTGAATGGTGGAAATTTGCATGGCAATATATCTCGGAATGGCTACGGAAATGCCATAATAGGTAGGTATGGTGGATGTTTTGAGGAAGATATAAGGAGGTTTATGTGTGAAAGAGCGTATCATATCACGGGGTTTGGATGCACCGGCGAAGTTTGCACCAACTCTCAATGTGAGATAGGGCAATGCACGGTACCGAGGAGGCTAGCAATGATGGAAGGGTGAGAGTGCGTATAATCCATGGACTCAACATTAGTCATAAAGAGCTCACATACTTATTGCAAAAATCTACAAGTCATCAAAAACCTCGGCACTACGCGCATGCTCCTAAGGGGATATATTGGTAGGAAAAGACCATCGCTCGTCCCCGACCGCCACTCATAAGGAGGACAATCAAATAACACCTCATGTTTCAAATTTGTTACACAACGTTTACCATACGTGCATGCTACGGGACTTGCAAACTTCAGCACAAGCATTTCTCAAATTCACAACTACTCAACTAGCACAACTTTGATATTATTACCTCCATATCTCAAAACAATCATGAAAGTTTTTACTATTCTTGGATGCCTAGCATATTAGGATTATTTAAGAAAATTACCATGCTATTTAAAACTCTCAAAATGATATAAGTGAAGCATGAGAGTTCATCTATTTCTATAAATAAAACTACCACCATGCTCTAAAAAGATATAAGTGAAGCACTAGAGCAAATGACAAACTACTCCGAAAGATATAAGTGAACATCAATGAGTAGCCGAATAATTATGCAACTATGTGAAGACTCTATAACATTTAAGAATTTAAGACCTTGGTATTTTATTCAAACAGCAAGAAAAACAAAAGTATATAAAATGACAAAACACATATGATGTGGTAAATAAAAATATAGCTCCAAGTAAAGTTACCGATGAACGAAGACGAAAGAGGGGATGCCTTCCGGGGCATCCCCAAGCTTTGGCTTTTAGGTGTCCTTGAATATTACCTTGGGGTGCCTTGGGAATCCCCAAGCTTAGGCTCTTGCCACTCCTTATTCCATAGTCCATCGAATCTTTACCCAAAACTTGAAAACTTCTCAACACAAAACTTAACAGAAAACTCATAAGCTCCGTTAGCGAAAGAAAACAAAACACCACTTCGAAGTACTGTAATTAACTCATTGTTGATTTATATTGGTGTTAAACCTACTGTATTCCAACTTCTCTATGGTTTATATACTATTTTACTAGCCATAGATTCATCAAAATAAGCAAACAACACACGAAAAACAGAATCTGTCAAAAACAGAACAATATGTAGTAATCTGGATCAAACGTATACTTCTGGAACTCATAAAATTCTCAAATAAATTGGTGGTACTGAGGAATTTATCTATTAATCATATTCAAAAATAATTAACTAAATATCACTTTCCAAATAAAAATGGCAGCAATTCTCGTGAGCGCTAAAGTTTCTGTTTTTTACAGCAAGATCAACAAGACTTTCCCCAAGTCTTCCCAACGGTTCTACTTGGCACAAACACTAATTAAAACATAAAAACTCAATCATAATACAGGCTAGATAAATTATTTATTACTAAACATGAGAAAAAAGCAAGGAACAAAAATAAAATTGGGTTGCCTCCCAACAAGCGCTATCGTTTAACGCCCTTAGCTAGGCATGATGATTTCAATGATGCTCACATAAAAGATAAGACTTGTAACATAAAGAGTGCATCATGAAGAATATGACTAGAACATTTAAGTCTAACCCACTTCCTATGCATAGGTATTTTTTGAGCAAACAACTTGTGGGAACAATAATCAACTAGCATAGGAAGACAAAACAAGCATAACTTCAAAACTTTAAGCACATAGAGAGGAAACTTGGTATTATTGCAATTCCTACAAGCATATATTCCTCCCTCATAATAATTTTCAGTAGCATCATGAATGAATTCAACAATATAACCAGCACCTAAAGCATTCTTTTCATGATCTACAAGCATAGAAAATTTAGTACTCTCCACATAAGAAAAATTCTTCTCATGAATAATAGTGGAAGCAAACTCAACAAAATAACTATCATGTGATTGAAAATTAAGATCAAGATGACAAGGTTCATTGTTATTATTATTCTTTAAAGCATACGTGTCATCACAATAATCATCATAGATAGGAGGCATGCTTTCATCATAATAAATTTGCCCATCAAAACTTGGGGGACAAAAAATATCATCTTCATCAAACATAGCTTCCCCAAGCTTGTGGCTTTGCATATCATTAGCATCATGGATATTCAAGGAATTCACACTAACAACATTGCAATCATGCTCATCCAAATATTTAGTGCCAAACATTTTATAGATTTCTTATTCTAACACTTGAGCACAATTATCCTTTCCATCATACTCACGAAAGATATTAAAAAGGTGAAGCGTATGAGACAAACTCAATTCCATTTTTTATAGTTTCTTTTATAAACTAGACTAGTGCTAAAACAAGAAACAAAAAGATTCCATTGCAAGATCTAAAGATATATCTTCAAGCGCTAACCTCCCAGGCAAGGGCGCCAGAAAAGAGCTTGATGTCTACTACACAACCTTCTTCTTGTAGATGTTGTTGGGCCTTCAAGTGCAGAGGTTTGTAGGACAGTAGCAAATTTCCCTCAAGTGGATGACCTAAGGTTTATCAATCCGTAGGAGGAGTAGGATGAAGATGGTCTCTCTCAAGCAACCCTGCAACCAAATAACAAAGAGTCTCTTGTGTCCCCAACACACCCAATACAATGGTAAATTGTATAGGTGCACTAGTTCGACGAAGAGATGGTGATACAAGTGGTATATGGATAGTAGATAAAGGTATTTGTAATCTGAAAATATAAAAACAGCAAGGTAGTAAGTGATAAAAGTGAGCATAAACGGTATTGCAATGATAGGAAACAAGGCCTAGGGTTCATACTTTAACTAGTGCAAGTCCTCTCAACAATAATAACATAATTGGATCACATAACTATCCCTCAACATGCAACAAAGAGTCACTCCAAAGTCACTAATAGCGGAGAACGAACGAAGAGATTATGGTAGGGTACGAAACCACCTCAAAGTTATTCTTTCCAATCAATCCATTGGGCTATTCCTATAAGTGTCACAAACAGCCCTAGAGTTCGTACTAGAATGACACCTTAAGACACAAATCAACCAAAACCCTAACATAACCTAGATACTCCAATGCCACCTCAAGTATCCATGGGTATGACTATACGATATGCATCACACAATCTCAGATTCATCAATTCAACCAACAAAAAGGACCCCAAAGAGTGCCCCAAAGTTTCTACCAGAGAATCACAACGAAAACATGTGCCAACCCCTATGCATAGGTTCATGGGCAGAATCCGCAAGTTGATCACCAAAACATACATCAAGTGAACCACGTGGTATCCCATTATCACCACAGATACGCACGGTAAGACATACATCAAGTGTTCTCAAATCTTTAAAGACTCAATCCGATAAGATAACTTCAAAGGGGAAACTCAATTCATTACAAGAGAGTAGAGGGGGGAGAAAACATCATAGGATCGAACTATAATAGAAAAGCTCACGACACATCAAGATCATATCACCTCAAGAACACGAGAGAGAGAGAGAGAGATCAAACACATAGCTACTGGTACATACCCTCAGCCCCGAGGGAGAACTACTCCCTCCTCGTCATGGAGAGCACCGGGATGATGAAGATGGCTACCGGAGAGGGATTGCCCCCTCTGGCAGGGTGCCGGAATGGGTCTAGCTTGGCTTTCGGTGGCTACGGAGGCTTCTAGCAGCGGAACTCCTGATCTATTGTGCTCCTTGATGTTTTTAGGGTATATGGAGATATATAGGCGGAAGAAGTATGTCAGGGGGCCCATGAGGGGCCCACAAGGGTGGAGGGCGCGCCCTAGGGGGGTGGGCGCCCCCCTACCTCGTGGCCTCCTCGAAGGTCCCCTGACATGCACTCTAAGTCTTCTGGGCTTCTTTCCTTCCAAAAATGAGTTCCGTGAAGTTTCAGGTCAACTAGACTCCGTTTGATTTTCCTTTTCTTCGAAACCCTAAAACAGGGTAAAACCAGAATCTGGCACTGGGCTCTGGGTTAATAGGTTAGTCCCAAAAATGATATAAAAGTGTATAATAAAGCCCATAAACATCCAAAATAGTAGATAATATAGCATGGAGCAATCAAAAATTGTAGATACGTTGGAGACATATCAGGTGGCGGCGCTCGGGGGGGGGGGGGACGGGGGACGCGGCCATTGTACGGGCCTTCACGAAGTGTTTCCACGGCGTCATCTTTGCAAGAAGGATGTGCGGGAATGGGGGTCGGGATTCGTGGATTCGGGGCTTGCCGGCACTGGAGCAGACGAGCCGACGAAGCTTAAGGAGGGAGACTTAAATAGACCCAGATATTTTCATCACAAACAGTTCCTCGAAAACAACTGTGTGTGATGTTGTAGATATTTTTTATTAGCTGCGAAAAACGAATTTTGAGTACAGTGGCAAGAGATGGTGTTTTAAATGTACGAGAAATTTTCTAGTACTAATACAACTGTCATGTCAAATTTTGGAAAATTTCACGGGTCATTTGACCTTGTAAGACATTTAAGTGATTTTCTAGCCATTTAATGGCCGTAATTCAAATTTGAACTACATGTACATGCAACAGCTAACCATAACGGTTTGAAAACTCATATTTGTGTACTTGTGTGCGATTTAATTCCATGTGTAGTAAATTGGAAGGAATTTTTAAACATATTGGTCTCAAGGCTATGACACAATTAAGCATAGAGTGACATGGCATTTTAATTCCAAAAAAATCAGAAACACATGAAACCTTGGTTGATGTAATGTCATGCCACCAAGATGATGTGGTAAAAAAATTGGCATGTTTGACGAAAGTTTGGACAAACACCCGTCACAAACCGGAGCAACTCACTAGAAGGCACGTGGTTCCGAGAGGGAACAATGCATGTTAATGACGAACGGGAGATAGCTTCCTCTTACGGCCTTCAATTTTTTTCTATGTCTAACATCCACTACAACTGTAATGTGAAATTTTTGAAAATTCTAGGGGTCATTTGACCTTTTAAAAAATTAAAGTGATTTTCTAGCCCTTTAATGACCGTAATTCAAATATGAACTACATCTACATGCAACGCCTAACCAAAACGGTTTGAAAAATCATATATGTGTACTTGTGTGCAAGTTAATTCCATGTGCAGTAAATTAGAAGGAATTTTCAAACATATTGGTCTCACGACATGGACACATGCATACGTATGCATGGAGTGACATGGCATTTTAATTCCAAAAAATAAAAAAATTGTCATAAAATATGAAACCTTGGTTGATTTAATGTCATGCCACCAAGATGATGTGGTAAAAAAATTGGCCTGTTTGACGAAAGTTTGGACACACACCCCTCACAAACCGGAGCAACTCACTAGAAGGTTCGTGGTTCCGAGAGGGAACAATGCATGTTTGATGACGAACGGGAGATAGCTCTTATGGCCTTCAATTTTTTTCTACGTCTAACGTGCACTAATACAAGTGTTTTGTGAAATTTTTGAAAATTTCAGGGGTCATTTGACCTTTTAAAGACATTTAAGTGATTTTCTAACCATTTAATGACCGTAATTCAAATTTGAACTACATATACATGCAACGCCTAACCATAACGGTTTGAAAAATCATATTTTTGTGTACTTTTGTGCGAGTTAATTCCATGTGCAGTAAATTAGAAGGAATTTTCAAACATATTGGTCTCAAGGCATGGGCACTCATGCATGGAGTAGCATGGCATTTTAATTCCAAAAAAAATAAAAAACGATCAGAAAAACATGAAACCCTGCTTGATTTAATGGCATGCCACCAACATGATGTGGTAAAAAAATTGGCCCGTTTGACTAAAGTTTGGACACACACCCCTCACAAACCGGAGGAACTCACTAGAAGGCTCGTGGTTCTAAGAGGGAATAATGCATGTTTGATGACGAACGGGAGATAGTTTCCTCTTACGGTCTTCAATTTTTTTTCTATGTTTAACATGCACTATTACAACTGTCTTGTGAAAATTTGGAAAATTTCAGAGGTCATTTGACCTTTCAAAGACATTTAAGTGATTTTCTAGCCATTTAATTCAAATTTGAACTACATCTACATGCAACGCCTAGTCATAACTGTTTGACAAATCATATTTGTGTACTTGTGTGCGAGTTAATTCCATGTGAAGTAAATTAGAAGGAATTTTTAAACATATTTGTCTCACGACATGGACACATGCATATCTATGCATGGAGTGACATGGCATTTTAATTCCAAAAAAATTTAAAAATATCAGAAACACATGAAACCTTGGTTGATGTAATGTCATGCCACCAAGATGATGTGGTAAAAAAATTGGCATGTTTGACGAAAGTTTGGACACACACCCCTCACCAATCGGAGGAACTCACTAGAAGGCTTGTGGTTCCGAGAGGGAACAATGCATGTTTGACGACGAATGGGAGATAGCTTCCTCTTACGGCCTTCATTTTTTCTACGTCTAACGTGCACTACTACAACTGTAATGTGAATTTTTTGAAAATTCTAGGGGTCGTTTGACCTTTTAAAACATTTAAGTGATTTTCTACCCATTTAATGACCGTAATTCTAATTTGAACTACATCTACATGCAACGCCTAGCCAGAATGGTTTGAAAAATCATATATGTGTACTTGTGTGCAAGTTAATTCCATGTGCAATAAATTAGAAGGAATTTTCAAAGATATTGGTCTCACGACATGGACACATGCATACGTATGCATGGATTGACATGGCATTTTAATTCCAGAAAATTAAAAAATGATCAAAAAAAACATGAAACATTGCTTGATTTAATGTCATGCCACCAAGATGATGTGGTAAAAAAATTGGCCTGTTGGCGAAAGTTTGGACACACACCCCTCACAAACCGAAGCAACTCACTAGAAGGTTCATGGTTCCGAGAGGGAACAATGCATGTTTGATGATGAACGGGAGATAGCTTTCTCTTACGACCTTCAATTTTTTTCTACGTATAACGTGCACTAATACAACTGTCATGTGAAAATTTTGAAAATTTCAGGGGTCATTTGACCTTTTAAAGACATTTAAGTGATTTTCTAACCATTTAATGACCGTAATTCAAATTTGAACTACATCTACATGCAACACCTAACCATAACAGTTTGAAAAATCATATATGTGTACTTGTGTGCAAGTTAATTCCATGTGCAGTAAATTAGAAGGAATTTTCAAACATATTGGTCTCAAGGCATGGGCACACATGCATGGAGTAGCATGGCATTTTAATTCCAACAAACTAAAAAATGATCAAAAAAACATGAAACCTTGCTTGATTTAATGTCATGCCATGAAGATGATGTGGTAAAAAAATTGGCCTGTTTGACGAAAGTTTGGACACACACCCCTCACAAACCGGAGCAACTCACTAGAAGGTTCGTGGTTCCGAGAGGGAACAATGCATGTTTGATGACGAACGGGAGATAGCTTCCTCTTACGGCCTTCAAATTTTTTTTCTACGTCTAACATGCATGAATACAATTGTCATGTGAAATTTTTGAAAATTTCAGGGGTCATTTGACCTTTTAAAGACATTTAAGTGATTTTCTAACCATTTATTGACCGTAATTCAAATTTGAACTACATCTACATGCAACACCTAACCATAATGGTTTGAAAAATCATATTTTTGTGTACTTGTGTGCGAATTATTCCATGTGCAGTAAATTAGAAGGAATTTTCAAACATATTGGTCTCAAGGCATGGGCACACATGCATGGAGTAGCATGGCATTTTAATTCCAAAAAACTAAAAAATGATCAGAAAAACATGAAACCTTGCTTGATTTGATGTCATGCCATGAAGATGATGTGGTAAAAAAATTGGCCTGTTTGACGAAAGTTTGGACACACACCCCTCACAAACCAGAGCAACTCACTAGAAGGTTCGTGGTTCTGAGAGGGAACAATGCATGTTTGATGACGAACAGGAGATAGCTTCCTCTTATAGCCTTCAAATTTTATTCTACGTTTAACATGCACTAATACAACTGTCTTGTGACAATTTGGAAAATTTCGGTGGTCATTTGACCTTTTAATGACCGTAATTCAAATTTGAACTACATCTACATGCAACGCCTAACCATTACGGTTTGAAAAATCATATTTTTGTGTACTTGTGTGCAAGTTAAAAAATCATGAGACGATTTAAATATCTGGTGTTCAAAAAAGAAAATGTAAAGATCTGGCAAGACAACCGGCCCCCACAAGATCCTATCTCCCGGCTCGAGGTTTGGTAGGTGAATGGCGGGGATTATTAATCAGACACAGTTCTACATTGGAAACCGTCAGCTATTATGTTCACACACGGATTTTGCTACGGGAATCGTGTGTAATTCAAATTACAGTACTCATAAATTCTGGCAACCGGTGTTTGTACAGCCCCTGTCGATCTATATTCCGGTCGCCAATAAATACTACCTTGCTCACATCGTCCCGCCTGCATTCTCATCTACATCCCCCTCGCTCGCCCTTTCTCTCTCTCTCTCTCTCAAATCTCTGCTATGGCGCCGCCGGTCTGCCCACACGCCGACGAGGACTCGCCGCCCCCCGAGGACGCTCACTCGATTAGCAGCGACGAGGACCCCTACACGCCGCCTGACGAGGTTGCGCCTGACCCCCCAACTTTGGATTGGTTTTGGGGCCAGTACAATCTTTGTCTGTGGAAGTCGCTGCCCCCGGCTGAGAAAGCCAGGAAAGTGGCGTTCAAGAAGGAGATGGCGGAGGAGGAAGCCAGGTACCAGGCGGCATGTGAAGCCCGTGATGCCGCCTAGAAAAAGGAGGCGGCGGAGCTTTGGGGCCGGGCGCGTCGTCATGCCGAGGAGGTGTACAAAGACAAGTACTTCGCGAGGAAGGTCATAGGCGTTGGGCGCCTCGTTGCTGCATGGAGGTGGGCCGATAAGCTCCAGCATGCCACCGATGAGGAGCTCCGGTCGGCGCCCAACGAAATGGCAAGATCGGCCGCGCGCGTCCGCCAGCAAGAGGTAGACGGTACGTCAAGCGCTGCGAGGCGGAGGAGGCGGAGTACTGCCTCCGCACTGGGAAGACGCTGCGCACCAGGGAGCTGCTGGCGAGGGGCTGCCGGAATACTGGCCCTAGGAGTGATTATTAGTTTTAGTATTGTTCGTTTTCAATTTTATGCATTGTACCTAGTAGTTAAGTATCATCACATATATGTGATGATATTATATATATATATATATATATATATATTCTGTGATGAACTAATGAACATTATATATTATGAATTCCATTCTCTATCTGTTTTTGTATACTAATTTGAATCTAGCTGTTATCATCCACATATACAGAATGGAAAGCGTATATACACACATTGAAACAGAACATATAAGAATGGAAAACAGAGTACACGCATTGAAACAGAGCAATACTATGATTGCTATGAATACATAGCTGTCCACGTCGAAACGACTTCCCAAAATAAAACACGTCCATGAGACCATGACCACTAGCCCTTGCCTACGGTAGCTCTTGGCTCTGTCCGAACTCATGCAAGCGTTCGTCCAAGCTGTCGACACGCTCGTGGTACATCTGGAGCGCGATCTTGAGCTCCAAGTTGGCTATTTCATCGGAGATCACCAGCTCGAGGATGCGACGACCATGTTCCTCTACTGCGCCCAGGTGGACACCTGGGCCAAGGAGGCGATCGAGCCTACGGACCAGCGCGTTGGCATCCAGCGGGCCGGGGACAAGGCGAACGGTGGCACCCATGCGAACGGCGCGGCGGGCGTCATGTGCAAGTATGGCGCGGCCGACCTCTGGTGCAAGTACGGCGCTGAGGGCCTCTGCCCACTCCTGGCGAGGAATGGGGTTACTGACCGAACATGTACCCAGCTGCGACACCGTGTCGACAACAGGCAAGCGCCGATGGATGCGCTCTTGATGTGCGGCGCGCCGCGCCTCTCGCTCTTCGGCGCTCCAACGGCCTCGCCGTGCGGCGAGCCGTAGCCTATCGGCACGGACGCGCCTAGCTTGCTCTACGGCGCACCATCGATCATGTTGTGCGGCGAGCTATAGCATGTTGGCGCTGACATGCCTATCTTGATCTGCGGCGCTCAAGCGCCATGCGCCAAAGGTCTGCACAACCCTGGCGATGACGCGCATGATGGCGTCGTCCATCGCGTTGCCGAGGAGCGCCTTGGCCTTGACGGGCCGTGGCGCCTTCTCATTTTCCTCGTCGGCGAGGTCGATGGCAGAGGCGGCGCTTTGGTGGGTTGGCATGCTTGGAAAAGGTGGATGTGCTACAGGCTGCGCTTGTCGCCTCCGTGTGTCGCAAGCCGCCTATGCGCAATATCGCCGGGTGGCGGGAAACAGGTGAGGAAATGGCGGGAGACGGTGGCGTGTTCATAAAACGCCATCAATTAATGGAAACTTAGCATAGAAGGAACATCGAGCTAGCAGAAGAAGGAGATGATGATCAGATGAACACATACCACACTAGGGAATCATTTCCGTTATTATCGGTATTCGCACACATTTCTGATAACATACCTATTTGCGGCGTATCACAAACATCTTGTTATATTGAACCGTTTCTATGCTCTTGCCTCAACGCAGATAGTTCATCCGAGTGAACCACATGCCGTATATCGCACACACCTTCATCTGGCCGCCCATTTCTTTTGTGTTGCCTAATCGCAAACAGTTCATCCGAGTGAACCGTATGCTGTACATCGCACACACCTTCATCTGGCTGACGTTTCTTTTGTTCCTCCTCATCGCATGGTTAACTGAGCTAAACCGTATGCCCTGCATCACACACGTAACTAAAATCTGAGCTGTGTTTGATGCATCCTCCATCGCAAACATTTTGCACCCTTTTTGACGGTTTTTACACCATTGTTTGCGATTATGGCATCGCACACAGTTTCGTCGAAGGGTCTCTGATCGTAGTGCCGCGTTAGCAGCATCCTGCAGCAGTGTATGCTTTGATCACACTACCAAAGCATATGTTCCAACTCCGAGAGGCTTGCACCAGTCCATAAATGGATCGCTGGAGCTTGCACACTTTGTTAGCACCTTCAGGATCGACAAAACCTTCTGGTTGCATCATATACAACTCTTCATTAAGAAATCCATTAAGGAATGCAGTTTTTACATCTATTTGCCAAATTTCATAATCATAAAATGCAGCAATTGCTAACATGATTCAGACAGACTTAAGCATCGCTACAGGTGTCGGTGTCAAAATCGGCGGATCTCGGGTAGGGGGTCCCGAACTGTGCGTCTAAGGTCAATGGTAACAGGAGGCAGGGGACACGATGTTTACCCTGGTTCGGACCCTCTCTATGGAGGTAATACCCTACTTCCTGCTTGATTGATCTTGATGAATATGAGTATTACAAGAGTTGATCTACCACGAGATCGAGATGGCTAAACTCTAAAAGCCTAGCCTGTATGACTATGGTAATGATTGTCCCCCTCCGGACTAAGTCCTCCGGTTTATATAGACACCGGGAGGATCTAGGGTTACACCAAGTCGGTTACAAAGAAAGGAATCTACTTATTTGATCGCCAAGCTTGCCTTCCACGCCAAGGAGAGTCCCATCCGGACACGGGTGCAGTCTTCGGTCTTCGTATCTTCACAGCCCATCAGTCCGGCTCATGGCTAACAAGCTGGACACCCGAGGACCCCTTAGTCTAGGAATCCCTCAGTAGCCCCTGAACCAATCTTCAATGACAAGGTGTTCGGCGCATAGATTGTCTTCATCATTGCAAGGCGGGTTCCTCCACTGATGACTTCCAAGTAGTGTGTTCGGCCTTCCATTTAATGTTGTACCCCTCGGCTTCTATGCATCAACAACTTCAGTTTCCACGTGTCGAGCGAATGCGAGAGGTTAGGGTATTTTTGCATATACCACCCTGACCGTACTAGAAAGGCGCCTATTTAAAGAGAATAGATCTCAGATCCCCTCCAAATCTCACGGAAGAAACCCTCAGAGCTTGCGGAGCAGAACCACCCCAACATGGCTAGCGCTCCCAGCTCTTCCTCTCGTCCCCACAACTCTGAAAAGGGGGATTGGGAGAGATGTTCAGTTTCTCACAGTCAGCTGGTCAAGCTGCAAACACAGGGCTTTCTTCCCCCCGCGGATTTGGTCCCCGTACGAGCAGGGACGTCCTTCAATGGCGGGGCTCAAGCGGAGAACTTCCCCAATCCATCCAGGGGAGAACGAGTATGCTTCATCCCCTTCTTGTTAAGAGGTGTCGGATTTCCGATCCATCCCTTCCTCCGAAGTCTGCTGGAGTATTACGGCCTCCAACTGCACAGTCTCACTCCTGCCTCTATCCTTCATATTGCGGGTTATGTCGCTCTATGTGAGCTATTCCTGGGCTGCAAGGCCCATTTCTATTTATGGAGAAGATTGTTCTGCCTCGTCCCTCATAATCAAGGTGGGTCAATTTTTGAAGTGGGAGGAGCCGAAGTGTGGCGCATCACTGGGACCGGATACCTGTCCGGCACGCCGAAGAAAGCTTCCGAAAAGTGGCCTTCTGAATGGTTCTATATCAATGACTTCGCTCTTCTCGACCCCGTCCATATGGGCCTCCCCGAGTTTTCAAGTGCTCCATTGAAGAAACGCCATAGCTGGAGTCCTCAGAGCCTCGAGGAAGAGGATAGTGCAGAGATCAGCCTGCTGCTGGGGAAGATTAAGATGCTTGCCCAGTCCGGATTGTCAATAGTCGAGGTAATGGCGATCTCCATAGCATGGGGGGTCCAGCCACTCCAATATAGAGGGCTGCCCATGTGGCATTATAACGGGGAAGACGACGCCTCATGCTGCGGTCGGAAGGGCCCAGAGACCCCCGCCGCTCTGGCCAAAATATTGGCCGAACTGTATAAAGGGGAGAATGAGGAGTTCACCCGTCTCCAATATCGAGACAGATTTTCCATGTATAATCCTCCTAGCTGGGTAAGCTCTAACTCCACTATTTTACTCATGTCCCTGAATCTTTCTTGACAGGCAGTATCTTATCCGCTTATAACAGGAATGGCGAAAGGCTGTCAAGGGGATCCATGACCCTGCCCCTCAGTCGGAGAATCGCAACCGGGATCTTGACCCCGGATATGAAGAAGATCCGAACATATTTGTGGAGCTCGAGGATGGAATATTCTATCAGACGAGCTATGACGGTACGGATGTACCCATCATCACCGATTACCCCAGTCTCCTTCCCGCTTCGCATGTAAGTAATCCGGAGATACCTTGTCCAAGAGAGTTTTATCATTCTTCCTCACCCACTGCACTGTCCTGTGCTCAAAAGGGGAGGCGTTCGGCGCGCCATACTTCTCCAGGGGCATCTCCAAAGAGAGCGACCCCCACACCGGGCAAGCCTTCGGAGAGGAAGCCAAATGAAGATATGACCGAGCCTTCATCAAAGAGGTATGGGTTTGCACATATGCATCTTGGCAGTCACATCCAACCGTGACCTTTCTGTTTATCCTGTATCATGAAAAAGGTGTGTCGGACTATATCCGAGGGTCCGACCGGTCCTACTTCCCACAGCCAGGATCCAGATCCTGTCGTAAAGACGGGGGCTGACACGGGGGTAATGCCGGACTGTCCTCCAGCCGAGGATTCGGATCATGTATCCGTCACCAACTCAGAAGTGGAGAGCGCCATGAATCATCGGCGCCGAAGGGATGTTTTACAAGACCCCGGCTTTTCATAAGAGGCCTTTAACGCCTGCAGCTCGGCTGATGCATAAATCCGAGCTACTCGAGATGGGCTTAACAGAGTTACAAAGCAACATTTAAAATATGTGCGGGTAAGTTTACTTTGTCCGAATATGATAATCATATGCCAGTAGCCCCCGAGAATTGAAGTAGTTGGTACAACTGATTTAAGTATCATTGTATAACCAGGATCTTACGGAGAAGAACGACCTGCTAGCCCAGGAGCTAGAAAAGTGTCAGACGCAGCTAACTGCTGCCCATGCCGAACTGGAGAAATCCAAGAAGGCGTCTCCTGGTAATGTTTCCCTCCATCTAGAAAACATAATGGTGTACCAATAATGCTAACACGGTTGCTCACCTCTTATTAGGATCACTAGGTCAACTTCAAGAACAACTGAAAGATGGCCAAGGCGGAGAACAAGAAGCCAAGGAACTGCTAGCCGCGGACGAGCATGTGCTCACAAAAGTCGTGCTGAAGAAGAACAAGATCCAGGATTCGAATATCCGATTGGGCGAGGATCTAAAAGATGTACGGGCCCAACCGGCCGACTCCATGAAGGCGAATAAAAGGCTGCGCGGCGGCATATTCAGTATGTGGCCGAATTTACCTTATAATAGTTTGGAGATGAAAGGAACTGACAAAGTTTTTCAGGTATGCTGACAGGCCGTCCCGAAGAGGAGATGTCCGGATTGTCGGACGATCTGCTGCAAGGGCTGTCGCAAATGCACGAGCAAGTTCGGCAGGCAATGCGGAGTGTTGCTAAGGCCTTATGGCCATCCGCCTCCCCTCCAGGAAGTATGGAGGAGCTTGTAGAGCTATTCAAGGGAGCGCGATGACGTATCGGATTATGGAAAATATCGGCCTGTCGGGAGGGTGCGTGAGAGGCCTGGGCCATGGTGAAAACACGGTATACCAAGCTTGATCTGAATCACATGGCCCGGGTTGAACCTTTAGGGTCAGATGGGAAAGAAGTGCCCGTTAATTTGGTATATGACCAAGTAAAAGTAGCTGCCAGATATTTCCAACAAGATTGTAAGTTAGACAACTTGTTGAATGGTATAGAGGAGGAAATTTTTGAGTCTAAGTGACTATGTACTTTCCTTGATATATGTAAATCCTAGCTGAACTGTAAAACGATTGTCATGGCAAACCTTTTTGCTTCGATCTCGGGACCCAAAGGTGCGGAGTGTTTTCGAATACGAGTGCGGCCGAATAGACCGAGGTATGCATGGAAACCAGGCGTAGGGGTCATAGTTGCTTGAACAGACAAGTTGTATCCGGCTAGTTATGTTATATTACATTAAAGTTGTAAGAAACATCTTCCAGATAGAATAGTTCCGTTAAGGGTTCCTTTCCCTGGGTGTGCATGCCTTAATGTGCATGTCCAAACTGTGATTGGAAAATCGCAATATGTGTAACTTCTGGGGGTTCACCATGGAGTGAATGCGAAAAACATCTTTAATCCACCGACCGAATATTCCCTTAAGAATGCTAGCTTTCGGCCTCACCTAGTCTGAGGTACACATCCGGATGACCCGGCAGTAACAATCGCAGAGGTGCTCCCTTTATGCCCTAGCCGAACTAACGGGACGTAGGGCATAAGCACAGGAGCCAGGCAACCCAGCTTGGCCAAAACTGACATCATATCGATGCATATAATGGCGAAGAAAACGTGCATATGGGAAAAACACATATGTAATGAGCTTGATGCTCGGAGAATAATAGCAAGCTTCTGTACAAGAAGCCCCCAGGTATAATAGACATACATATTTCAAGATGTGTGCGTCAGGGGTGCGCGGTCTAGCCGCATGAAAGCTTCAACGCTAAAGAGAAAAAACTAAAAGAGAGAAAAGGTGAAGGAGGCAACAGGGGAAGGGGACGAATAGAGAGTTCGGCTCTAGGTGTAGAACCTTCGGAGTCTGGCCGCGTTCCAGGGGTTCGGCTCCAGGCGATTGTCTGACGCATTACGCAGGCGGTATGCTCCTCCGGTGAGAACTTCATCGATGATGAAGGGACCCTCCCACTTGGGCTTGAGTTTGTCCTTTTTCTTCTCCGGCAGGCGTAGAACAAGTTCGCCAATGTTATAAGTCTTGGCCCGCACTTCACTGCTTTGATACCTGCGAGCCTACTATTGATAAAATGCGGAACGGGCTTTTGTGACATCGCGCTCTTCCTCTAGGACATCTAAGTTGTCCTGCCGATCCAGCTCGGCCGCTCTCTCTCTTCGTACATGCGCACTTGAGGTGAGTCATGAATAATTTCGCAGGGTAACACTGCCTCTGCGATGTACACCATGAAGAATGGTGTGTATCCGGTAGTGCAATTGGGCGTGGTCCGCAGCCCCCAGAGTACGGAGTTGAGCTCCTCAACTGAGTGCTTGTCTGATTCTTTCAAAGACTGCACTGGTCTAGGCTTGATGCCGCTCATAATAAGACCATTGGCTCGTTCGACTTGACCGTTTGTCTGCGGATGATAGACAGAGGTGTAATCGAGCTTGATGCCTAGATTAGCGCACCAGGTTTTCACTTCGTCAGCTATGAAGTTGGAGCCGTTATCAGTGATGATGCTGTGTGGAACACCATAATGGTGTACGACGCCGGATATGAATTCTATCACCGGCCCGGACTCGACCATTTTAACTGGTTTGGCCTCTATCCACTTAGTGAATTTATCCACCATGACCAGCAGATATTTTTTATTATGGCTTCCTCCTTGGGGTCCAACCATATCTAGTCCCCAGACCGCAAAAGGCCAAGTGATGGGAATTGTTTGTAGGGCGGTGGGGGGCATATGGCTTTTGGTTGGCGAAGAGTTGGCATTCGACGCATCTTTGGACAAGGTCTTGTGCATCTGCTCGGGCCGTCGGCCAATAAAACCCTGTGCGGAAGGCCTTGCTAACAAGGGCCCGAGCTGCGGCGTGGTACCCACCGAGACCGGAGTGAATCTCAGCCAAGAGCTGCCAGCCCTCCTCGGAGTTACATCTTTGAAGGACTCCGGTAGCGCTTTTATTATAGAGCTTTCCGTCGTGAACCTTGTAGGCCTTCGAACGCCGGACAATGCGGCGGGCCTCATTCTGATCCTCAGGAAGTTCCTTCCTATTAAGGTAGTCCAAGAAGGGTTCTATCCATGGGGCAATGACAACCATAATGAGATGGGTCGACGGTGTTATTTCGGTGGCTGAGCCTCCGATGATATCGGTGGGTTCGGAATCTGGAGTTGTGTTCGGATCCGAACTAGTGTTGCCGCTTTCCCCCTGCCACACCACGGATGGCTTAAAATGCCTTTCCGGAAAGATATTAGGTGAGACGGGGTCGCGCTTGGCATCGATACGAGCAAGAACGTCCGCCGCTTGATTACTTTCTCGGGCCACGTGATGGAACTCAAGCCCCTCGAATCGAGCCGACATTTTTAGGACGGCATTATGATAAGCTACCATCTTCGCATCTTTGGCATCGAAGTCTCTATTTATTTGAGATATTGCAAGGTTTGAGTCCCCGCGCACTTCCAGGCGTTGTATGCCCATAGAGACAGCCATCCAAAGACCATGAAATAAGGCCTCGTATTCGGCTGCGTTGTTGGAGTCTGTGTATAGTATTTGGAGTACGTACTGAACAACCTCTCCAGTGGGGGATGTTAAAACGACGCCCACTCCTAGCCCTGCCAGCATTTTGGAGCGATCAAAATACATAACCCAATTGGAATATGTGCCGTACTCTTTAGGGAGTTCGGCCTCTGTCCATTCGGCGACGAAGTCAGCCAGTACTTGGGATTTAATAGCTCGACGTGGTTTGTATGTAATATCAAATGGAAGGAGCTCAATGGCCCATTTGGCAATCCGGCCTGTGGCATCGCGGTTGTTTATTATGTCGTTGAGTGGTACTTCGGAAGCCACCGTGATCGAACACTCCTGGAAGTAGTGTCATAGCTTTCGGGATGCCATGAAGACCGCGTATGCTATCTTTTGATAATGGGGGTACCAGCATTTGCATGGTGTAAGGACAGTGGATACGTAGTATACTGGCTTCTGAAGTGGGAATTTGTGTCCATCCTGTTCTCGTTCAACGACGAGCACAGCGCTCACCACTTGATGTGTTGCCGATATGTATAGCAACATGGGTTCGCCGATGTTTGGCGTGGCCAGGATTGGGTTGCTTGCCAGAAGGGTTTTTATTTCTTCTAGTCCGGCTGTTGCCGCGTCCATCCACTCGAAGTGATCGGTTTGCCATAAAAGGCGATAGAGTGCCAGTGCCTTTTCTCCCAATCTGGAGATAAAGCGGCTTAGAGCTGCCACGCAACCCGCGGGTTTTTGAACTTGTTTAAGGTCTGTTGGCGTAGCCAATTGTGATGGAGCTCAGATTTTGGCTGGATTTGATTCAATTCCTCTATTGGAGACGATGAAACCCAGCAGCTTTCCTGCGGGGACGCCGAAAACACACTTTTCCGGATTGAGCTTAATGTCATATGCGCGGAGGTTGTCAAATGTGAGACGTAGGTCGTCTATTAGGGTTTTGACGTGCCTTGTCTTGATTACGATGTTGTCCACATAGGCTTCAACTGTCTTTCCGATTTGTTTCTCCAGGCATGTTTGGATCATGCGTTGGTAGCTAGCGCCGGCGTTCTTGAGCCCGAAGGGCATGGTGTTGAAGCAGAATGGTCCATATGGGGTGATGAATGCTGTTGCAGCTTGGTCGGACTCCTTCATTTTGATTTGATGGTATCCGGAATATGCGTCGAGGAAACACAGTGAGTCGTGTCCTGTGGTAGCATCAGTGATTTGATTAATGCGGGGGAGGGGGATGGGATCCTTAGGGCAAGCCTTATTGAGGTCTTTAAAATTGACGCACAGGCGGCATGATTTATCCTTCTTTGGTACCATCACCAGGTTTGCCAGCCAGTCCGGGCGTTTTATTTCTTTAATGAATCCGGCCTCGATTAGCCTGGCTAGCTCCTCTCCCATGGCTTGACATTTGTGTTCAGAAAAGCGCCGCAGTGTTTGTTTGACCGGTTTGTATCCCTTTAATATGTTGAGGCTATGTTCGGCCAGCTCGTGTGGGATTCCTAGCATGTTAGAAGGGTGCCAGGCGAATATATCCCAATTTTCACGAAGAAAATCCCGTAGCGCGCCGTCGACCGTTGGGTCTAGCTGTGCCCTAATAGATGTTGTCTTCTTGGGGTCCGTTGGATGGACTAGGAATTTGACTATTTCTTCCGCTGGCTTGAAGGAGGTGGATTTGGGGCATTTATCTAAGATTACATCGTCTCTGTCCACCGTGGAGCACAGTGCGGTTAATTTTTCGGCCATGAGGGCTTCAGATAATGCCTTAAGGGCCAGGGATGTGGTTTTATTTTCGGCGCGGAGTGCTATGTCCGGATCACTGGCGAGAGTGATTATGCCATTGGGCCCGGGCATCTTAAGCTTCATGTACCCGTGATGAGGTAAAGCTTGGAAGCATGTAAATGCCTCTCGCCCCAAGAGGGCGTGATATCCGCTGTTGAAAGGGGCCACTTGGAAGGTTATTTCTTCCTACCAATAATTCTCCGGTGTGCCGAATACCACGTCAAGTGTTATTTTTCTCGCACACCGCGCCTCCCGACTGGGAATGATTCCTCGGAAGGTCGTGCTGCTTTGCTCGATGCGGCTCCTGTCTATTTCCATTTTGTGGAGTGTATCCTCATAGATGAGGTTTAGTCCGCTGCCGCCGTCCATGAGAACCTTGGTGAGCCGAAAGCCATCCACGATTGGACTGAGGACCAAGGCGGCTGGTGCTCGGACTGTCCTGTATTTTGGTTCGTCGCCGGCATTGAAAGTTATAGCCGTGTCATTCCAAGGGTTTATTGCTACTATTTGTCAGACTTCGGCGAGTCCGCGGAGTGCCCTTTTGCACCTATTATTTGAGGCGAATGTCTTGAAGACCGTCAGTACTTTGGGGTCGTCGTCTTCCGGGGGGTGTTGTTCTGGGGTATTCTTGGTGAGGATATCCTCGCCGCTCTTGGACACTTGCCGGAGTATCCAACATGCTCTAAGGCTATGTGTTGGTATGTTATCCGGTGTTGCGTGTATTTTGCATGGCCCATCGAGCCATCCTTCCAGAACGGTTCCGCACCTCGTACTGTACTTATATTTCTTTACTATTGGACCGGGCGTGTTGCAAGGGTGCGCCCTTTTCGCCTGAATGAGGGATTGAGTGGGGACCGATGGTTCCAACGGGCTGCCTGAGTTTTCCAGGCGCTTTCCATTGTGCTGTACTTCTGTACAATGGTTGCCAAGTCAGCGAACTGTAGTATGCGACGACGGTTGATGGCGTTGAGGATTCTTTCGTCCGTGCAATTGTTGCGGAACACTGAGATCGCTTCCTCGTCGCGGCAATCTTTAATCTTGTCTTTGACAAGAAGGAATTTGGCCCAGAAGTGGTGGAACATTTCTTGAGACTGCTGTTGTATGCTCATGAGAGCACTTATATTTGGGTGGGTGGGTGGTTTTAAATCTGAACCCTGACCCAATTTTGGATCCGGAGTCTGAAGGACTTCCGAACTTAACAGATCGGGCTCCGGGATATCCACTGATTTCTTAGGCCCGTCGTCCGATTCTATGTTCGGAGGGCAGGATGCATCTCCTCGCAGGTGGGTGTCCGGCTCTTCAAAGCAGGAGAACTGGACATAGTCCGTCTTTAGTATGGAGGAAGAGTTGTCATCTCGCTCCTCGACTATCGCTATCTGGTGGGTGGTCGATGGAGATTTGATTTCTCTCTGATCGGGTTTAAGCCCAATTCGATCGTAGTCTGTGGTTACCCCTAGGGCGGCGATGCGATCTAGGAGCTCGTTTAAAGACGAAAGCTCCACTGGATCTATCTGCTTGGAGTGTTCGGAGTCGATACGAAGGGGATTTTCGATGACCCAGGAGGTCATCGTCGGCTTAACAACCGAACGGGCGGTCATGGTAAAGCCGCCCAGCCAGAGGGTTTGGCCTAGGGCCAGTGCTCCTCTGGCGGTGATATTGTCCTAGAGGACGAGGCAAGCCATCGATCTTGTCTTCGACGTCACAGTGGAACTCTAAATGAAAGCACCAATGTTGGTGTCAAAACCGGCGGATCTCGAGTAGGGGGTCCCGGACTGTGCGTCTAAGGTCGATGGTAACAGGAGGCAGGGGACACGATGTTTACCCATGTTCGGGCCCTCTCTATGGACGTAATACCCTACTTCCTGCTTGATTGATCTTGATGAATATGAGTATTACGCGAGTTGATCTACCATGAGATTGAGATGGCTAAACCCTAAAAGCCTAGCCTGTATGACTATGGTAATGAAGATGCATTTCTCCGATTTGGGTTCGAGCTTATCAGGTTGAAGCTTTTTCACATAAGCATCGCAGCCCCAAACTTTAAGAAACAACAACTTAGGTTTCTTGCTAAACCACTATTCATATGGTGCCGTCTCAATGGATTTATATGGTGCCCTATTTAACGTGAATGCAGCCACCTCTAAAGCATAACTCCAAAACAATAGTGGTAAATTGGTAAGAGACATCATAGATCGCACCATATCTAATAAAGTACGGTTACAACGTTCGGACACACCATTACGCTGTGGTGTTCCAGGTGGCGTGAGTTGCAAAACTATTCCACATTGTTTCAAATGAAGACCAAACTCTTAACTCGAATATTCACCTCCACGATTAGATTGTACAAACTTTATTTTCTTGTTACGATGATTTTCTACTTCACTCTAAAATTCATTGAACTTTTCAAATGTTTCATACTTATGTTTCATTAAGTAGAGATACCGATATCTGCTCAAATCATATGTGAAGGTCAGAAAATAACGATACCCGGCGCGAGCCTCAACACTCATTAGACCGCATACATCAGTATGTATTATTTCCAATAAGTCAGTGGCTCGCTCCATTGTTCCAGAGAACGGATTCATAGTCATCTTGCCCATGAGGAATGGTTTGCAAGTATCAAGTGATTCCAAAAGCCCATCAACATGGAGTTTCTTCATGCGCTTTACACCAATATTGAAGGAAATATGCCCCAGAGGCAATAATAAAGTTGTTATTTATATTTCCTTATATCATGATAAATGTTTATTATTCATGCTAGAATTGTATTAACCGGAAACTTAGTACATATGTGAATACATAGACAAATAGAGTGTCCCTAGTATGCCTCTACTTGACTAGCTCATAATCAAAGATGGTTAAGTTTCCTGACCATAGACATGTGTTGTCATTTGATGAACGAGATCACATCATTAGAGAATGATGTGATGGACAAGACTCATCCGTTAGCTTAGCATAATGATCATTTAGTTTTATTTCTATTGCTTTCATCATGACTTATACATGTTCCTCTTACTATGAGATTATGCAACTCCCGAATACCGGAGGAACACCTTGTGTGCTATCAGACGTCACAATGTAACTGGGTGATTATAAAGATGCTCTATAGGTGTCTTCGATGGTGTTTGTTGAGTTGGCATAGATCGAGATTATGATTTGTCACTCCGTGTATCGGAGAGGTATCTCTGGGCCCTCTCGGTAATGCACATCACTATGAGTTAGTTACGGGATGATGCATGATAACCCACAAGTATAGGGGATTGCAACAATTTTCAAGGGTAGAGTATTCAACCCAAATTTATTTACTCGACACAAGGGGAGCCAAAGAATATTCTCAAGTATTTGCAGCTGAGTTGTCAATTCAACCACACCTGGATAATTTAATATATGCAGCAAAGTATTTAGTAGCAAAGTAATATGATGGTAGTGGTAACGGTGGCAAAAATAATGGTAGCAAAAGTAATATTTTTGGGTTTTATAGTGATTGTAACAGTAGCAACGGAAAAGTAAATAAGCGAAGAACAATATATGAAAAGCTCGTAGGCAATGGATCAGTGATGGATAATTATGTCGGATGCGATCAATCATGCAACAGATATAACATAGGGTGACACAGAACTAGCTCCAGTTCATCAATGTAATGTAGGGATGTATTCCGAATATAGTCATACGTGCTTATGGAAAAGAACTTGCATGACATCTTTTGTCCTACCCTCCCGTGGCAGCGGGGTCCTATTGGAAACTAAGGGATATTAAGTCCTCCTTTTAATAGAGTACCGAACCAAAGCATTAACACATAGTGAATACATGAACTCCTCAAACTACGGTCATCACCGGTAATGATCCTGATTATTGTCACTTCGGGGTTAACGGATCATAACACATAATAGGTGACTATAGACTTGCAAGATAGGTTCAAGAACTCTCATATATTGATGAAAACATAATAGGTTCAGATCTGAAATCATGGCACTCGGGCCCTAGTGACAAGTATTAAGCATAGCAAAGTCATAGCAACATCAACCTCAGAACATAGTGGCTACTAGGGATCAAACCCTAACAAAACTAACTCGATTACATGATAAATCTCATCCAACCAATCACCGTCCAACAAGCCTACGATGGAATTACCCACGCACGGCGGTGAGCACCATGAAATTGGTGATGGAGGAAGGTTGATGATGATGATGGCGACAGATTCCCCTCTCCGGAGCTGTTGTGGAATTGTCACGGCAGATGTCCTAGAACAAGGACTTAGACGTAGGGCCATCGCACTAGGAAGCTTAAAGGGGTTAATCGGGACAAAGGACACGAGAGAGTTTTTATACTAGTTCAGCCCCTTACGATGAAGGTAAAATCCTACGTCTAGTTGGGATTGGTATTGCTGAGGTTTCGATCTCCAAGAGGCTCAACTCGCCGACTTGGTTATCGACTTGTTGTTTCTTGCCCTAAGCCGCCACCGGGTCGTCCCCTTATATACATGGGTTGACGCCTGGTGGCCTACAGTCCCGGCCGGCTTACAATCATGTCCGGCTCGGTGACTTCCTTTACAAGTCTTTCCTTACATATGGCGGTTCATAATCTCAGGCCTTAAACCGCCTTCAGGCCTTTGGGCCTTCTATAAGTCTTAATAAACTACAATCTTGAATGTTTACTGGGCTTCTTGCGTAACCCGCCATTGGGGCTGACCCGGCCCCTCCTGGGCGGGTCTCAACTGATAGTAATATCCCCAACATTAGGCCCCAGGTTGACTTTGAACTTTGTTCTTTGTCAATCTTCCACACTTAGCAAAAAATCCATCTTCTTATCTTTACTGAAATTTCCTTGTAACCCGTCGTGACGTCATCTCTTGGAAACGCAAAAAACTTTCATGACATCATCCTCCAACGGATCTTTTATCTTTAATGTTTCCCGAGAATCGAGGTGCCTGTATAGCTGGATAACCATTTATTCGGCTCTTCCTTGATCTTCGCACCTGTCTGTTCACCTTTTCCCTTATAAATAGGCTCGCCCCGACCTTCCTCATTCTTCTCTCTCTCCGTCTTCTTCCTCTCGCGACCCTGCTACTGCTCAGCTTCGCCGCCGCCGCGTGATGTGTACTACACAACCTTCTTCTTGTAGACGTTGTTGGGCCTCCAAGTGTAGAGGTTTGTATGACAGTAGAAAATTTCCCTCAAGTGGATGACCTAAGGTTTATCAATCCGTAGGAGGCGTAGGATGAAGATGGTCTCTCTCAAGCAACCCTGCAACCAAATAACAAAGAGTCTCTTGTGTCCCCAACACACCCAATACAATTGTAAATTGTATAGGTGCACTAGTTTGGCGAAGAGATGGTGATGCAAGTGGTATATGGATAGTAGATAAAGGTATTTGTAATCTGAAATAATAAAAACACCAAGGTAACGAATGATAAAAGTGAGCGTAAACGGTATTGCAATGCTAGGAAACAAGGCCTAGGGTTCATACTTTCGCTAGTGTAAGTTCCCTCAACAATACTAACATAATTGGATCACGTAACTATCCCTCAACATGCAACAAAGAGTCACTCCAAAGTCACTAATAGCGGAGAACAAACGAAGAGATTATGGTAGGGTACGAAACCACCTCAAAGCTATTCTTTCCAATCAATCCGTTGGGCTATTCCTATAAGTGTCACAAACAGCCCTAGAGTTTGTACTATAATAACACCTTAAGATACAAATCAACCAAAACCCTAATGTCACCTAGATACCCCAATGTCACCTCAAGTATCCGTGGGTATGATTATACGATATGCATCACACAATCTCAGATTCATCTATTCAACCAACATAAATGACCTCAAAGAGTTCCCCAAAGTTTCTACCGGAGAATCACGATGAAAACGTGTGCCAACCCCTATGCATATCGTATAATCATACCCATGAGACCCAAGCTCAATTGCCCACTTGGCGACTCGCCCAGTGGCTTCTCTGTTTTGAATGATGTCTCCCAAAGGAGCAGAGCTAACCACGGTGATTGGATGTCCCTGAAAATAATGCGTAAGCTTCCGGCTTGCCATGAACACCCCATATACGAGCTTCTGCCAATGTGGATATCGTTGCTTGGATTCAATTAGCACTTCACTGACGTACTAAACCGGTCGTTGAACTGGATGCTCCTTGCTAGTCTCCTTGCGCTCCACCACAATAGCCACACTAACAGCTCATGAGTTGGCGGCCACGTATAACATCAGCGGCTCTTTCTCAATTGGAGCAGCCAGGACCGGCGGCTCAGCAAGCTGTGTCTTCAGATCCTCAAAAGCAGGGTTCGCAGCATCTCTCCAAACAAAATCATATGTTTTCTTCATCATCTGATACAGAGGCATTACCTTCTCCCCTAAGCGGCTTATAAACCATCTCAAAGCAGCAACACGGCCCGCCAGTCGTTGAACGTCATTGATGCATGTTGGTTTGTCCAGGGATGTAATTGCCTTGATTTTCTCCGGGTTAGCCTCAATACCTCGGTTAGATACCAAAAAACCCCAAGAGCTTGCCGGCTGGGACTCCAAAGACACACTTGGCCGGATTAAGCATCATTTTGTAGACCCGGAGATTATCAAAAGTCTCTTTCAGATCTGTGACCAAGGTTTCCTTTTTCCTGGATTTTACCACTATATCATCCACATAAGCATGAACATTACGCCCAATTTGATCGTGAAGACAATTCTGCACACACCGTTGGTAAGTCGCCTGGGCATTCTTAAGCCCAAAAGGCATAGGCACATAGCAGAAAGCTCCAAAAGGAGTAATAAAAGCTGCCTTCTCCTGATCCTTGACCACCATCTTAATCTGATGATAACCAGAATAAGCATCCAAGAAACTCAAGCGTGCGCAACCCGCCGTAGCATCAATGATCTGATCAATACGGGGGAGAGCGAAAGGATCATCCAGACAAGCCTTGTTCAGATTGGTGTAGTCTACACACATACGCCAGGTGCCATTCTTTTTTAGTACAAGCACCGGGTTAGCTAAACACTCTGGGTGAAATACCTCTACAATGAACCCGGCCGCCAAGAGCCGGGCCACCTCTTCTCCAATGGCCTTGCACCTTTCTTCATTGAACCGTCAGAGGAATTGTTTGACAGGTTTGAATTTTGGATCAATATTAAGAGTGTGCTCAGTGAGTTCCCTTGGGACACTCGGCATGTCTGAAGGTTTCCATGCAAAGATGTCCCGGTTCTCACAGATGAACTCGATGAGCGTGCTTTCCTATTTCGGATCCAAGTTTGCACTGATGATGAACTACTTGGATGAGTCGCCAGGCACAAAGTCAACCATCTTGGTGTCATCAACTGATTTGAATTTCAACACCGTCTCATGCTCTCTTGTTGGTTTCTTTAATGACGTCATGTCTGCCGGGTCAACATGATCCTTATAAAACTTTAACTCCTCTGTTGCACAAACAGATTCAGCATAGGCGGCATCACCTTCTTCACACTCCAAGGCTATCTTCCGGCTCCCATGTACTGTAATGGTGCCCTTATGACCCGGCATCTTGAGCTGTAAATACACAACACGGCCGAGCCATGAACTTGGCATAAGCCGGCCGCCCAAACAGAGCATGATATGGGCTTCTGATTTTAACCACCTCAAAGGTTAATTTTTCTGCTCTGGAGTCATACTCATCCCCAAAGGCTACTTCCAGTTCAATCTTACCAACTGGGTATGCCGATTTACCAGGTACCACACCGTGAAAAACAGTGTTGGATTGTTTAAGATTTTTATCAGTCAAACCCATCCGGCGGAACGTCTCATAGTAGAGGATGTTGATGTTGCTGCCTCCATCCATGAGCACCTTAGTGAATTTGTATCCACCAACCTGAGGTGCCACTACCAAGGCCAAGTGACCCGGATTATCAACCTGGGGCGGGTGATCCTCTCTGCTCCATACAATAGGATGCTCTGAGCAACGTAGGTAACGTGGAATCGCCGACTCGACGACATTGACAGCCCTCTTGTGAAGCTTCTGGTCCCTCTTACATAAACTAGTGGTAAATACATGGTATTGCCCACTACTCAGCTGTTTTGGGTTGCTCTGATAACCGGATTGTTGCTGCTGATTACCTTGGCTGGGTTGTTGATTATATCCTCCTTGGTTACCAAGATGGCCCTGACCATGAAATCCTCCTCCACCTAAACCGGCGCCCGGGCTGTAAAAACCGCCTCCTCCTGAACCGCCACTTGGGCCGTGACCTCCATCAAACGCGTTTGAATTTTTAAACGCCTTCATGATCGTACAATATTTCCACGGGTGGGTGGCTGGCTTCTCCCGGGTGTCGTGCCTTGGACAAGATTCATTTAATAACTGCTCTAGGGTGGGACCTGACCCGCCCGACCGAGGGGGCTGTCTGCCCTTGCGCCGTTGATTACCGCCCTGTGCATTGGTGTTAGCAACAAACTCATCAACCTTACATTTATTACCTCCCTGATTTGCCGGGTTATGCTGGTGACCCTTGCCGTTGCCGTTCTTCTTTCCCTTCGTTGCCTTTTCTTCGTCAGACACCGGGTCCTTGGTAGTATCAGAATCAGCATACTTGACGAGAGCCGCCATCAACGTTCCCATGTCATTATAGTCATGCTTGAGCCGCCCCAGCTTCTGCTTCAGAGGTTCAAAACGGCAATTTTTCTCCAACATCAAGATTGCTGAGCCGGCATCCATCTTATCAGATGAATGTATTATCTCCTTGACCCGGTGCACCCAATGGGTTGTGGATTCAGCATCCTCTTGCTTGCAATTGGTTAGGTCCACAACCGACATAGGCGTCTTACACGAGTCCTGAAAGTTCTGGATGAACCGGGCCTTCAACTCCGCCCATGAGCCGATAGAATTGGGTGGCAATCCCTTCAACCAAGTACAAGCTGTTCCATCTAACATCATGGTGAAATACTTGGCCATTGCAGCATCGCTGACCTCCAATAACTCCATAGCCATCTCATAACTCTCAATCCAAGCCCCAGGCTGTAGGTCAGCTGTGTAATTAGGCACTTTACAAGGCCCCTTGAAGTCCTTTGGCAAATGCTCATTACGTATGGCCGGCACCAAGCAAGGCACGCCTCCGGTTCTTGTGGCCACTCCTGCCTCGACCGAGGTTGCTGGATAAGCCGGAAAAGTTTGATGAGCCGCCTGATCTGCTGCCATCTGAGCTGCTCGTTCCGCCTCTGGATGAATCCTCTCCTGATCCGCCAAGTTAAGGGCTCCAGCCCGCACCAGCTCATGCCTGTATGGCCGGTTATGGCGTTGAGCATTGCTTGACATATCTGCGGACTCCATATGCCTACTGTAACTCGGGCTCCGGCTTGGGTGAGGAGTCGAATGGATCCTGTCTCAACTGTAGGAGTACGCATCCTGTTGTGCTAGAGCAGTTTGAAGAAGTTCTCTTATCCTCTGCGTTTCAACTGCCGCCGGTGAGTCGCCTTCCATCAGGAGAGCCGCCAAACGAGCCGATGCTGCGATGAGGTTTTCCAAAGGGCTGGAGAAGTGACCCGGCGGTGTTGGTACATAATGAGGTGGAGCGGTAATTACATGAGGCGGTTCCATGGCACACGGCTGAACCAGTGCGCCGGGTGTCATGATCCGGTTTGCCTCTGGCGGGTTGCTTCCCCCAGCCCCGGGTGTATGAAATAGGTTCCTAGGATCAAGCGTCAGAGGTAGACGTGACTGAGTTTTCTGATGCCTCCTCCTCATGACCTCGTTTGACGCGTTAAGATCCACCGAGAGCCGGAAGGTCTCCGCTTGGAGCTGTTGAGCACGGACATCCAAAGCCGCCCGCTCTGCTACCATCCTGACTTCCTCGGTGGCTAGATTTTCCTTACCTTGCACCATCTCTTCACGTACACGTGCCACCTCTGCATCGTGCTGGGCTTTATCCGCCGGTTCTACCACGGCGGTCAACAGGGTCGTCAGTTTATCCATGAGGTCCATTAGAATCTGAGCCGGGGGGCGCGCGGGGTCTCCTGGCCCGGCTACAGCCGACCCGGTAGCTGTTGCTACCACTGCTGTAGAGTTCTGCCCGGGCTGTGTCCCTGCCATGAAGACTCTGGCCCAATTCGCCGGCTCAAGAGGGTCCGGAATACTGCTGCCATCGGAACAGCCCCCGAGCATGCCATCTTGCAGCTGGTACAAAGAGTCCATCTCACCCGTTGATGATGTAGTGTCAGAACAGACGGTCGTCTCACCGCCCTCCACCGATCCTTCAGAGTATTCACCGCCGTGGACGTAGCCTGTGAAGGCATACTTCACGACAGATTGAACATGGGTGGTCCTTGCGCGCTGAGCCGTTTCGATGAGATTGGTGTGGACGTCCAGCTCAGGGCCTGACTCGCCGATCCGGCCGATGAAGACGTGAATTCCGTCGAAGGGGACCCGGTACCCGTACTCAATTGAGCCGGCCTCGGGGCCCCAGCCTTCGTCGTCGATGTAGAGCTTGCCGCGACGACTCTTGGTCATCTAGCCCACAGCGTATCCCTTGAGCCCTTCGAAGTTGCCCTTCAAGAACTCAAATCCACCATGCGCTGGCCCCACGGTGGGTGCCAACTGTCGTGGAATTGTCACGGCAGATGTCCTAGAACAAGGACTTAGTCGTAGGGCCATCGCACTAGGAAGCTTAAAGGGGTTAATCGGGACAAAGGACATGAGAGATTTTTTATACTAGTTCGGCCCCTTACGATGAAGGTAAAAGCCTACGTCTAGTTGGGATTGGTATTGCTGAGGTTTCGATCTCCAAGAGGCTCAACTCGCCGGCTTGGTTATCGACTTGTTGTTTCTTGCCCTAAGCCGCCACCGGGTCGTCCCCTTATATACATGGGTTGATGCCTGGTGGCCTACAGTCCCGGCCAGCTTATAATCGTGTCCGGCTCGGTGACTTCCTTTACATGCCTTTCTTTACAAGTCTTTCCTTACATATGGCGGTTCATAATATCAGGCCTTAAACTGCCTTCAGGCCTTTGGGCCTTCTATAAGTCTTAATAAACTACAATCTTGAATGTTTACTGGGCTTCTTGCGTAACCCGCCATTGGGGCTGACCCGGCCCTCCTGGGCGTAATATCCCCAACAGGAGCCCCGAACGGACTCCAGATCAGCCCTCCCGAGAGAGTTTAGGGCTTGGCGGCGGCTCCATATCATAAAACGCGATGAATCCTTCTCCCTGATTTTTTTCTCCCCGAACACGAATATATGGAGTTGGAGTTGAGGTCGGTGGAGCATAAGGGGGCCCACGAGGCAGGGGGCGCGCCCAGGGGGTAGGCGCCCCCCACCCTCATGGACAGGGTGTGGGCCCCCTTACGTCGATTCTTCTTCCAGTATTTTTTATATATTCCAAAAATAATCTCCGTTAATTTTCAGGTCATTCTGAGAATTTTTATTTCTGCACAAAAATAACACCATGGCAATTCTGCTGAAAGCAGCGTCAGTCCGGGTTAGTTCCATTCAAATCATGCAAGTTAGAGTCCAAAACAAGGGCAAAAGTGTTTGGAAAAGTAGATACGACGGAGACGTATCAACTCCCCCAAGCTTAAACCTTTGCATGTCCTCAAACAATTCAGTTGATAAATTGAAAATGATAAAGAAAAACTTTACAAACTCTGTTTGCTCCTGTTGTTGTAAATATGTAAAGCTAGTATTCAAGTTTTCAGCAAAGATTATGAACTAACCATATTCACAATAACATTTAGGTCTCATGTTTACTCATATCAATGGCATAATCAGCTAGCGAGCAATAATAACAAGTCTCGGATGACAACACTATCTCAAAATAATCATGATATGATATAACAAGATGGTATCTCGCTAGCCCTTTCTGAGACCGCAAAACATAAATGCAGAGCACCTTTAAAGATCAAGGACTGACTAGACATTGTAATTCATGGTAAAAGAGATCTTGTCACAGTCATACTCAATGTAAACTAACAGTAATGGATGCAAATGACAGCGGTGCTCTCCAACTGGTGCTTTTTAATAAGAGGATGATGACTCAACATAAAAGTAAATGGATAGGCCCTTCGCAGAGGGAAGCAGGGATTTGTAGAGATGCCAGAGCTCGGTTTTGAAATAGATATGAATAATATTTTGAGCGGTATACTTTCATTGTAAACATAACAACCGAGAGATCTCGATACCTTCCATGGTACACACATTATAGGCGGTTCCCAAGCAGAATGGTAAAGTTTATACCCCCCCCCCACCACCAACAAGCATCAATCCATGGCTTGCCCAAAACAACGGGTGCCTCCAACTAACAAAAATCCTGGGGGAGTTTTGTTTGCAATTATTTTGATTTGATTTGATTTGCTTAAAGCATGGGACTGGGCATCCCGGTGACCAGCCATTTTCTCGTGAGTGGGGAGCGGAGTCCACTCCTCTTGAGAATAACCCTCCTAGCATCAAGGATACAGACAGCCCAAGTTGATACATGAGCTATTCGAGCATACAAAACAAAATGTTTATTTGAAGGTTTAGAGTTTGGCACATAGAAATTTACTTGGAATGGTAGGTAGATACTGTATATAGGTAGGTATGGTGGACTCATATGGAACAACTTTGGGGTTTATGGAGTTGGATGCACAGGCAGTATACCTGCTTAGTATAAGTGAAGGCTAGAAAAATACTGGGAAGCGACCAGCTAGAGAGCGACAACAGTCATGAACATGCATTAACATTAATCAACACCGAATGCAAGCATGAGTAGGATATAATGCACCATGGACATAAATATCATGGAGGCTATGTTGATCTTGTTTCAACTACATGCGTGAACATGTGCCAAGTCAAGCCACTCGAATCGTTCAAAGGAGGATACCACCCTATCATACCACATCACAACCATTTTAATAGCATGTTGGCACGCGAGATAAACCATTATAAACTCCTAGCTAATTAAGCATGGATGTCGGTGTCAAAACCGGTGGATCTCGGGTAGGGGGTCCCTAACTGTGTGTCTAAGGCGGATGGTAACAGGAGGCAGGGGACATGATGTTTACCCTGGTTCGGGCCCTCTCGATGGAGGTAATACCCTATGTACTGCTTGATTGTTCTTGATGATATGAGTATTACAAGAGTTGATCTACCACAAGATCGGAGAGACTAAACCCTAGAAGCTGGCCTATGGTATGATAGTATGTTGTCCTACGGACTAAAACCCTCCGGTTTATATAGACACCGGAGGGCGCTAGGGTTACACAAGGTCGGTTACAAAGGAGGAGATATACATATCCGTATTGCCTAGCTTGCCTTCCACGCCAAGTAGAGTCCCATCTGGACATGAGACGAAGTCCTCAATCTTGTATCTTCATAGTCCAACAGTCCGGCCAAAGGATATAGTCTAGCTGTCCGGAGACCCCGTAATCCAGGACTCCCTCAGTAGCCCCTGAACCAGGCTTCAATGACGATGAGTCCAGCGCGCAGTATTGTCTTCGGCATTGCAAGGCGGGTTCTTCTCCAAATCTTGAATATCTGTTAAGTAGTGTCCGGCTCCCATAAATGTTGGACTTCTTGGCTTCTATGCCCAATAAGGGCCATCTTCCACGCGTCGACCGAATGCGAGGAGCCAGGGCGTTTTTACATTCGCCCCCTAGCCAGGTAAATAAATTGTCTATTAAAGGGGTGGGGATTCTTAGATCCAATCCACACCATCCTCCCACGGTGAGAATCCATCGGAGCGCGCTCGGAAAAAATCCATTCCAACATGGCCGACCACCGCAGCTCCTCCTCCCGCCCCGTAGCCCTAAGCCCGGTGATTGGGAGAGGTGTTCCGTCCCGCACAGTCGATTAGTAGAGCTGCAGACTCAGGGATTTCTCCCTCCAGCGTATATGGTCCCTGTCCGAGCCGGGCTCGCCACCTATAATGGCGGGGAGCAAGCGGAGAGCTTCCCCAGCCCCTCTAAGGGGGAGCGGGTGTGCCTTGTACCTTACTTACTAAGGGGACTCGGATTTCCAATTCATCCGTTCCTCCGCGGGCTCCTGGAGTTTTATGGCCTCCAACTGCATAATTTCTCCCCTGCTTCCATATTACACATCGCTGGCTACGTTGCCCTTTGCGAGCTATTTCTGGGCTGCAAGGCTCATTTCGAGCTGTGGAAAAGGTTATTTTGCCTTGTGCCCCACACACAGAAGGGGTCACTTTATCAAGTGGGCGGAGCCGAAATATGGCGCATCGCCGAAATCGGATACCTTTCCGATACTCCGAAGAAGACGTCTGAAGACTTGCCTTCGGAGTGGTTTTATATGGAGGACGTCCCCCTTCCAGACCCTATTCGGCGGGGTCTTCCTGAGTTCAATAATGCTCCTCTGAAGAAACGCCGAAGCTGGCGCCCACGGAGCCCCCAGGAGGAAAACAACGGAGAAGTCCTTTACCTGATGAACCAGATTAAAGCGCTGGCTCAATCAGGATTGAAAATAGTCGATGTTATGTCAATATGCATAATGCGGAGAGTGCAGCAACTTCAATATCGAGGGCACCCCCTGTGGTGTTTTAACGGGGAAGATGATGCCACCCGCAGCGGGCGTAAGGGGCAGGACTCCGCTGCTGCTTTAGCAAAAATTCTGTCCGAGTTGTTCAAGGGAGAGGAAGAGGAGTTCATCCGTATCAAGCCACGGGATGGATTCTCCATGTACAACCCTCCAAGCTGCTTGAGTTGTACCTCTTTACTCCCATCCCTCCCGCATTCTTCGTCGTAGGTATTCACCTTGCCATTTTACGGCAAGAACTGCGAAAAGCTGTAAGGGAGGTCAATAGCCCACCTCCACAACCAGAGGACCCTGGTTAGGCCCTCGGTCCCGGACTCGAAGAGGATCCGGACATATTCGTGGAGCTGATAGACAGGCAATTCTATCAATTGAGCTGCGATGATGCCATGGTGGCCATAATGGCCGACTATCCCGGACTACTCCCTGCGTCGCACGTATGAAAAACCAAAATCCCAACTCCAAAAATAGGATCCCCTTTTATACACTTCACCTACCGTACACATATGGTGTTTTATAGGGAAGGCATTCGGGACGCCGTGCCGAACCCGCAACAACTTGCCATCAAGAGGCACCAAAGCCGGGTAGGCCAAAAAGGAAGGCGGTCAGGACGGAGACGCCGGCGCAGAGGTATGACACAAAACCTCGCTCCGTGGTTGTTGTCTTTCTCAAAATATGATGACGTCCATGTTTCTTTAGTAGAAAGAATGCTCGCCGGACTATATTCGGAGAGGCTGCCGATCACGCCTCCACCAGTCTGGCTCCAGGGCCGGACATAGAGGTGGAAGCCAACATGGGGCGGATGCCGGATGCTCCTCCTATAGAGGATGCGGATAGACTATCCGCTACAAATTCAGAAGTGGAGAGCGCCATGAATCACAGGCGTCGCCGGGCCGTACTCTGTGACGCTTGTTTCTCACCAGAGGCATTTGATGCCTTCAATTCCGGAGACGCGTACATCCGTGCTGCTCAAAATGGTCTAGCCAGAGCCACGGACTAGTATGTAAGGGATATACGGGTAAGCAAATCTGACGATTATATGTATCAGTAGCCCCTGAGACTTGAAACAGTTGACGCAACTGATTTAAGGATCATTATTTGTGCAGGTTCTTACAGAGAAGAATTCCCAATTGTCTCAAGAGTTGGACGAGTGCAAGGCCCAGCTGGAAGCCGCTGTTGCCGCATTGAAGGAGTCCAACCCTGGTAACTCTTTTGTCTATTGCAAAGAATATGGGTACCAGATAGTATGCGGCATGTATGCACACCTAACAATAGATGTTGCAGGTGGCCCCGGAGTGAATCTGGAGGCCGTGGTGGCGGATACGGCACGTGATGATCGACACAGAAATGCTGGCGAGCACGTGCTGACATGAGTCAGGCAGGAGAAAAATGATCTCCTAGATGCCAATATCCGACTGGGCGTGGAACTAAAGGATGTCCGAGCCCAGCTTGCGGACTCTGTGAAGGAGAATAAACGGCTTCGGCGCGGCATTTTTAGTAAGTGCTTGAATGAACTTTTTAAAGGAGTTCGGTGAAGAAGCCTGCTAACAGCATTATGTCTGCAGGTATGCTGACGAGTCGTCCCGCGGAGGAGAAGCCCGGGTCTTCGGGTGATCTTCTACCAGAGCTCTCACAACTGCACGAACAAGTTCGGCAGGTGATGCAGGGTATTGCCCAAGCCTTGTGGCCATCCACGTCCCGGCCAGGAGGCATGGGGGAGCTTATAGATAAGCTCAAGGGAGCACGGCGGCGCTTCTGATTATGGAAGATATCAGCCTGCCGACAAGGTGCAAGGGAAGCCTGGGCTACGGTGAAGACATGATATACCAAGGCGGACCCAAACCACATGGCTGAGGTCGGACCTGTGGGGCCCGATGGGAAAGAGATCCCTGTCAGTTTAGTGTATGACCAAGTAGAATTAGCCGCAAAGTATTCCCAACATGATTGTAGGCTAGACAGCTTGTTGGATGGTATAGAGGAAGAATTTAATCAGCCTTAGTGACTGTGTACTTCAAGTGACATATGTAATGTCCCTAGCCGGATTGTAAATCATTTGTCATGGCAGACCTTTTCGCTTCGACCTCTGGACCCGATAGTCCGGAGTGTATCCGAATACCCACTCGGTTATGTAAAAACCGGGGTATGCGTGGAACCAGGCGTAGGGGTCATAAGTGCTTGAACAGACAAGTACCCAACTAGCTATGTTATATTACATGGATAGTAAGAAACATCTTCCAGGGAGAATAGTTCCGTTAAGGGTTCCTTTCCCTGGGTACGCATGCCCAAATGTGCATGTCCGAACTGCGAGATGCAGGCTAAAAACATCTGGGGGCGTGTAGTAAATTAAATGAAAGTCGTCTTTTATTCACCGACCGAATATTCCCTTAAGAACGCTAGCTTTCGGCTTCACCTAGTCTGAGGTACACGTCCGGCTGACCCAGCAGTAACAATCACAGAGGTTCTCCCCTTATGCTCTAGCCGAATTAACGGGATCTTAGGGCATAAATATAAGAGCCAGGCAACCCAGTTTGGCCAAAACTTAAGTCATATCGATTCATATAATGGCGAAAAAGGTACATGCGGAAGAATAACACATGTGCGGGGCATAAAGCCCGGAAAGATAATTAGATTAAGCTTCTGTATAAGAAGCCCCCAGGTATATTGAGCGCGGTTAGCGCGTCAAGATTGTGTAACCAAGACACAAGTTTAGCCCTTTAGGGCCTTGAAGAGAAAAAAGAGAAAGAAAGAGAGAAAAAACAGATGTGCAAAAAATTGATGGACGTAAGGAGACGAACATAGAGTCCGGCGCTAGGCGTAGAATCTTCGGAGTCTGGCTGCGTTCCATGGGTTTGGCTCGAGTCGGTTATCCGATGCATCCCGCAGACGGTACGCTCCGCCGGTCAGAACCTGGTCGATAATGAAGGGACCTTCCCATTTGGGCTTGAGCTTGTCCTTTTTCTTCTCCGGCAGGTGTAGAACCAGTTCGCCAACATTATAGGTTTTGGCCCGCACTTCTCTGCTTTGAAACCTTCGAGCCTGTTGCTGATAGAATACGGAACGAGCCTTTGCTACGTCACGCTCCTCCTCTAGGGCATCCAAACTGCCCTGCCGATTGAGCTCGGCCTCTCTTTCTTTGTACATGCGCACTCGAGGTGAGTCATGAATTATGTCGCAAGGCAGCACCGCCTCAACGACGTACACCATAAAAACGGTGTGTATCTGGTAGTGCGATTCGGCATGGTCCACAGCCCCCATTGTATGGAGTCAAGCTCCTCTACCCAATGAGTGTCTGATTCCTTTAAGGACCGCACTAATCTGGGTTTAATACCGCTCATGATAGGACCATTTGCTCGTTCGACTTGACTGTTAGTTTGCGGACGATAGACAGAAGCATAATCGAGCTTGATGCCCATGTTGCTGCACCAAAATTTCACCTCGTCGGCTGTAAAGTTTGTGTCGTTGTCAGTGATGATGCTGTGGGGGACGCCATAACGGTGTACAACCCCAGATATGAAGTCTATCACCGGTCTGGATTCAGCCGTTTTGACAGGTTTGGCTTCTATCCATTTGGTGAATTTATCCACCATGACCAGTAAGTATTTTTTCTTATGGGTTCCCCCTTTGAGGGGTCTGACCATATCAAGCCCCTAGACTGCAAAGGGCCAAGTAATAGGGATTGTTTGGAGGGCGGTAGGTGGCATGTGGCTTTGGTTTGCAAAAAGTTGGCAACCGACACAATGTTGTACTAGATGCTGTGCATCTGCTCGGGCCGTCGGCCAATAAAAACCTGTACGGAAGGCCTTGCTTACAAGGGCCCAGGCTGCGGCGTGGTGGCCGTCGAGTCCGGCATGGATTTCTGCCAAAAGCTTCCGCCCTTCCTCTTCGGAGATGCACCTTTGAAGGACTCCGGTTGTGCTTTTCTTATAAAGCTCTCCCTCGTGGACCTTGTAGGCTTTAGATCGCCACACTATGCAGCGTGCCTCATTTTGGTCCTCGGGTAGTTCCTGCCTAGTTAGGTAGGCCAGGAATGGTTCTGTCCACGGGGCTATGACGGCCATTATCACGTGGGATGAAGGTGTTATTTCGGTGGCAGAGCCTCCGATTGTGTCAGAGTTTTCGGTATCTGGGGTTGTGGCCGGGTCCGGACTATTTTTGCCGGTGTCCCCTTCCCATACCACGGATGGTTTAAACAGTCTTTCCAGGAAGATGTTTGGTGGGACAGGGTCGTGTTTAGCGCCGATACGGCTGAGGATGTCCGCCGCCTAGTTGTTTCCCGAGCCACATGGTGGAATTCAAGACCCTCGAACCGAGCTGACATTTTGAGGATGGTGTTGCGATATGCCGCCATTTTAGGATCCTTGGCGTCAAAGTCTCCATTTATTTGGGATATTGCGAGGTTCGAGTCCCCACGCACCTCTAGGCGTTGGATGCCCATGGAGACTGCCATCCGGAGACCGTGTAATAGGGCCTCGTATTCGGCTGCGTTATTGGAGTCTGTGTATAGTATTTGGAGTACGTATTGCACTGTATCTCCGGTGGGGGGACGTCAGGACGATGCCAGCCCCCAGACCAGCCAACATTTTAGAGCCGTCGTAGTGCATGATCCAATTGGAGTATGCGCCGTACTCTTTAGGGAGTTCGGCTTCCGTCCATTCGGCGACGAAATCGGCCAATACTTGCGACTTAATGGCTCGCCGTGGTTTGTATGTTATGTAGAACGGGAGGAGCTCGATGGCCCATTTGGCAATCCGGCCCGTGGCATCGCAGTTGTTTATTATGTCATTGAGTGGTACTTCGGAGGCCACCGTGATTGAACACTCTTGAAAGTAGTGTTGTAATTTTTGGGATGCCATGAATACCGCATATGCTATCTTTTGATAATGTGGGTACCGTGATTTGCATGGAGTGAGGACGGTGGATACATAATATACCGGCTTTTGAAGTGGGAATTTATGTCTGTCCATCTCTCGTTCGACGACGAGCATTGCGCTTACAACTTGATGAGTTGCCGCCATATACAACAGCATTGGTTCGCCAACAGTTGGCGCGGCCAAGATTGGGTTGGTGGCCAGGATGGATTTTATTTCTTTCAGTACGACCGTGGCTGCGTCCGTCCACTCGAAGTGGTCGGTGCGCCGACGAAGGCGATAAAGGGGAAGTGTGTTTTCTCCTAATCGGGAGATAAAGCGGCTTAAAGCCGCCACACATCCAGTCAATTTCTGGATCTGCTTCAGGTCAGTTGGGTAGCCAACTGCGACAGAGCTCGGATTTTAGCAGGATATGCTTCAATTCCTCTACTAGAGACAATGAAGCCCAGGAGCTGTCTGGCGGGAACGCCGAAAACGCATTTTTCCAGATTGAGCTTAATGTCGTATGTTTGGAGATTGGTGAACGTGAGCCTCAAGTCATCTATTAAAGAGTCGACGTGTCTGGTTTTAATGACCATGTCGTCTACATATGCCTCCACAGTCTTGCCGATCTACTTTTCCAGACATGTCTGGATCATGCGCTGATATGTTGCGCCGGTGTTTTTGAGCCCGAAGGGCATTGTGTTAAAACAGAAGGGGCCGTATGGCGTGATAAATGTCGTTGCGGCTTGATCAGACTCCGCCATGTTAATCTGGTGGTAGCCGGAGTATGCGCCGAGGAAGCACAATGATTCATGTCCTGCGGTAGCGTCGATGATTTGATCGATGCGAGGGAGTGGAAAGGGATCCTTTGGGCAAGCCTTATTAAGGTCTTTTAAGTCGACGCATAGGTGCTAGCATATGTCCTTCTTTGGTACCATCACCAGGTTTGCTAGCCAGTCCGGATATTTATTTCTCTAATAAATCCGGCCTCCAGTAGCTTGGCTAGCTCTTCTCCAATGGCTTGTCGCTTAGGTTGAGAGAAACGCCGAAGACTCTGCTTGACCGGCTTGAATCCTTTAGGAAATTAAGGCTATGTGAGGGAGTCCTGGATTAGGGGGTATCCGGACAGCCGGATTATATCCTTTGGCCGGACTGTTGGACTATGAAGATACAAGATTGAAGACTTCGTCCTGTGTCCGGATGGGACTCTCCTTGGCGTGGAAGGCAAGCTCGGAAATACAGATATGTAGATCTCCTTCCTTGTAACCGACTCTGTGTAACCCTAGCCCCCTCCGGTGTCCATATAAACCAGAGGGTTTTAGTCCGTAGAACGACAACAATCATACCATAGGCTAGCTTCTATGGTTTAGCCTCTTCGATCTCGTGGTAGATCAACACTTGTACTACTCATATTATCAAGAACAATCAAGCAGGACGTAGGGTATTACCTCCATCAAGAGGGCCCGAACCTGGGTAAACATCGTGTCCCCTGCCTCCTGTTACCATCTGCCTAGACGCATAGTTCGGGACCCCCTACCCGAGATCCGCCGGTTTTGACACCAACATTGGTGCTTTCATTGAGAGTTCCTCTGTGTCATCATCGTTAGGCTGGATGGCTCCTTCGATCATCGATAGCGATGCAGTCCAGGGTGAGACTTTTCTCCCCGGACAGATCTTTGTATTCAGCGGTTTCGCACTACGGGCCATCTCGCTTAGCCATCTGGAGCAGATCGAGAGTTACGTCCCTGGCCACCAGGTCAGGTTTGGAAGCTTAAACTACACGACCAACATCCACGGAGATTTGATCTTCGACGGATTCGAGCCCCTGCCGAGTGCGCCGCACGGTCACGATGAGCATGATTTAGCTCTACCATCGGACAGTGTTCAGGAGACCCCACCGGCAACTGCTCCGACCCTCAATTTCGAGCCAATTGCGCCATCCATAGACGGATGGATAGACCCCGCCACGGAGACCACATTCTCAGCGGCGATCGAGCCGAGTATCGACCTTACCCTTCACAGGAGCCGTGACGCTGAACTGCCGGATTCTTCCTCGGCCACGGACTCCGAACAGCCTGCGCCCGTGCCTATCGAATCCGACTAGGCGCCGACCATGGAGTTCACCTCCGTGGATATCTTTCAGCACTCGCCCTTTGGCGACATACTAAACTCATTAAGGCCTCTCTCCTTGTCAGGAGAGTCCTTGTCGAACTATGTCCGGCAGGATTGGGATGCGGATGACGAAGAAATTCGCCGCCCACCCACCACCCACTTAGTAGCCACTGCCGACAATTTGACTGACATGCTCGACTTCGACTCCGAAGACATCGATGGTATGGACGACGATGCAATAGACGAACAAGAACCACTGCCCACAAGGCACTGGACAGCCACCTCATCATATGATATATATATATATATATGGTGGACACACCCAAAGAAGGCAATGGCGTCGGGACAGCGGAGGATGACCCCTCCAAGAAGCAACCCAAGCGCCAACGTCAGCGGCGCCGATCTAAGTCTCGCCAAGGCAAAAGCGGTGATACCGGCATAGGAGATAATAGCACTCCAGACAGTGCTGAAGATGATGACAATCCCCTCCAGCAAGATTTAGAGCGGGAGGATGGAGAAGCCAGTCCTCTCGAGAGAGCGGCAGATGGAGAGGCGGAGGATGATAATTACATGCCTCCCTCCGAAGATGAGGCAAGCCTCGACGATGACGAATTTGTCGTGCCCGAGGATCTCGTCGAGCAAAAGCGCTTCAAGCACCGGCTTATAGCCATGACAAATAGCCTTAAGAAAAAGCAACAACAGCTTCAAGCTGATCAAGATTTGCTAGCTAACAGATGGACTGAAGTCCTTGCGGCCGAGGAATATGAACTCGAACGCCCCTCCAAGAGTTACCCAAAGCGTAGGATACTACCCCGACTAGAGGAGGAAGCATTAAAACCTACACCTCCAGCGTATGACGCGGCTGATCGGCCACCTAATGGCCGCGACAGAGAGGCATTTCAGCCAAAAGCTCAGCCCGCACCCCGACGCCACTCAAATAAAAATGTCAAGGCACGAGGAAATGCGCTAGACCTGCGAGACGTATTGGAGAACAAAGCAAAACATGCAAGATCGATCTATGGATCACGAGGGCGCGCCACTACGCGAGACGATAACCGTCACACCGGATATAGTAAAATTAAATTCGGCCGGGCCGAACACGGTGGACAAGACTCATTTGAGCTGCCTCGTGATATAGCCCAGTACAGAGGCGCCGTGCTACGTCTTGAGCTTGCGTTGGTTTTCCCCGAAGAGGAAGGGATGATGAAGCAGAGTAGCATAAGTATTTCCCTCAGTTTTTGAGAACCAAGGTATCAATCCAGTAGGAGCCCACGCTCAAGTCCCTCGTACCTGCACAAAGCGATAGCTACTCGCAACCAACGCAATTAGGGGTTGTCAAGCCCTTCACGGTCACTTACGAGAGTGAGATATGATAGATAGAATATTTTTGGTATTTTTGATATAAAGATGCAAAGTAAAAGTAAAAGCAAAGTAAATAGCAAAACAATATAAAAGTGATGGAGATTGATATGATGAGAATAGACCCGGGGGCCATAGGTTTCACTAGTGGCTTCTCTCAAGAGCATAAGTATTCTACGGTGGGTGAACAAATTACTGTTGAGCAATTGATAGAATTGAGCATAATTATGAGAATATCTAGGCGCGATCATGTATATAGGCATCACGTCCGTGACAAGTAGATCGAAACGATTCTGCATCTACTACTATTACTCCACTCATCGACCGCTATCTAGCATGCATCTAGAGTATTAAGTTAAAAACAGAGTAACGCCTTAAGCAAGATGAAATGATGTAGAGAGATAAATTCATGAAATATGAAATAAACCCCATCTTGTTATCCTCGATGGCAACGATACAATACGTGCCTTGCTGCCCCTTCTTTCACTGGGTAAGGACACCGCAAGATCGAACCCAAAGCTAAGCACTTCTCCCATGGCAAGAACTACCAATCTAGTTGGCCAAACCAAACGGATAATTCGAAGAGACTTGCAAAGATAACCAATCATGCATAAAAGAATTTAGAGAAGATTCAAATATTATTCATAGATAGACTTGATCATAAATCCACAATTCATCGGTCTCAACAAACACACCGCAAAAAGAGATTCAAAGAGAGAGAAGAAGCCATCTAGCTACTAACTATGGACCCGAAGGTCTGAGGTAAACTACTCACACTTCATCGAAGGGGCTAGGATGATGTAGAAGCCCTTCGTGATGACGGCCCTCTTCCGGCGGAGCTCCGGAACAGGCCCCAAGATGGGATCTCGTGGATACAGAAAGTTGTGGCGGTGGAATTAGGTTTTTGGCTCATGTTCTGATCGTTTGGGGGTACGTGTGTATATATAGGAGGAAGGAGTACGTCGGTGGAGCATTGAGGGGCCCACGAGGCAGGGGCGCACCCTAGGGGGGGCGCCCCCACCCTCGTGACCACCTCTTTGATCCCTTGCAGTAGGGTCCAAGTCTCCTGGATCACGTTCAGTGAGAAAATCACGTTTCCGAAGATTTTATTCCGTTTGGACTCCGTTTGATATTCCGTTTATCTGAAACACGGAAATAGGCAAAAAAACAGCAATTCTGGGCTGGGCCTCCGGTTAATAGGTTAGTCCCAAAAATAATATAAAAGTGGAAAATAAAGCCCAATATAGTCCAAAACAGTAGATAATATAGCATGGAGCAATCAAAAATTATAGATACGTTGGAGACGTATCACGCCGTACACCCCCTATGCTTCACAGACGAAGTAATGGATCACCAAACCCCAGAGGGTTTCAAACCCGTAAATATCGAATCATACGACGGCACAACAGATCCTGCGGTATGGATCGAGGACTTCCTCCTACACATCCACATGGCCCGCGGTGACGATCTACACGCCATCAAATACCTCCCACTCAAACTCAAAGGACCGGCTCGGCATTGGCTCAACAGCCTGCCAGCAGAATCCATTGGTTGTTGGGAAGATCTAGAAGCCGCATTCCCCGACAACTTCCAGGGCACTTTTGTTCGACCACCAGATGCCGATGACTTGAGCCACATAATTCAGCAGCCAGAGGAATCGGTCAGGAAATTCTGGACACGGTTCCTAACAAAGAAAAATCAAATCGTCGACTATCCGGATGCAGAGGCCCTAGCAGCTTTCAAGCACAACATCCGCGACGAGTGGCTCGCCCGGCACCTTGGCCAGGAAAAGCCGAAATCTATGGCAGCCCTCACGACACTCATGACCCGCTTTTGCGCGGGAGAGGACAGCTGGCTGGCTCGAAGCAATAACATATCAAAGAACCAGGGTACTTCGGATACCAAGGATAGCAATGGCAGGTCACATCGCAACAAACACAAGCGTCGCATCAACAATGACAATACCGAGGATACGGCAGTCAATGCCAGATTCAGAGGCTCTAAACCCGGTCAGCGGAAAAAGCCATTCAAAAGAAGCACTTCAGGCCCGTCTAGTTTGGCCCATATACTCGACCGCTCGTGCCAAATACACGGCACCCCCGACAAGCCAGCCAACCACACCAATAGGGAATGTTGGGTGTTCAAGCAGGCCGGCAAGTTAAATGCCAAAAACAAAGATAAGGGGTTACATAGCGATGACGAGGAAGAACCCCGGCCACCGAACACCGGAGGACAGAAGAGGTTCCCCCCACAAGTGCGGACGGTGAACATGATATACGCAACCCACATCCCCAAGAGGGAGCGGAAGCGTGCGCTAAGGGACGTATATGCGTCGGAGCCAGTCGCCCCAAAGTTCAACCCATGGTCCTCCTGTCCGATCACCTTCGATCGCAGGGACCACCCCACTAGTATCCGTCATGGTGGATTTGCCGTACTGGTCCTAGACCCAATCATCGACGGATTTCACCTCACTCGAGTCCTTATGGACGGCGGCAGCAGCCTGAACATGCTTTATCAGGACACAGTGTGCAAAATGGGTATAGACCCCTCAAGGATCAAACCCACAAAAACGACCTTCAAAGGCGTCATACCAGGTGTAGAGGCCCATTGCATAGGCTCAGTCACACTGGAAGTGGTCTTTGGATCCCTGGATAACTTCCAAAGCGAGGAGTTAATCTTCAATTTAGTCCCATTCCGCAGTGGCTATCATGCACTGCTCGGGCGAACCACATTTGCGAGATTCAATGCGGTACCGCATTATGCATACCTCAAGCTCAAGATGCCAGGACCTCGGGGGTCATCACAATCAATGGAAACACAGAGCGCTCTCTCCGCATGGAGGAGCACACTGCGGCCCTCGCAGCAGAAGCACAAAGCAGCCTCTTAAGGCAATCCACCAGTTCGGCAATTAAACACCCGGACACCTTCAAGCGCGCCCGGAGTAATCGGCAACAAGACCGCCTAGCACGTTCCGAGCTCACATAGCAATGCGGCCCCCACCCCAGTCCAAGCCAAACGGCGAAATCCGTGCCACGCGTACATAATTACGCATTGAAAATACCATGGGCATAGGTGGAGGGGGGCACAACTACGGCATGCCCCAAAACGCGGCTCAACCGCACTAGGGGCTTCCCGCTTTGTTATTTTTTCTCTCTTTCTGGACTTTACTCTCTGGAAACCCTGTCCGGCAGTATGATTGTCGGACACACGATGCAACAACCAAGGAGGCAGAAAGCTACGTCGCACCATGGAACTCCCAGGTGGTCTCTGATAACGAGTAAAATACCTGCTTTAAATACCATTCCCCCGCTTGCCCTTGGAGGGGACATGTCAAATAGTCCTACTTTTTGCTTATCGCACTACTTGTATCATTCTGCTTCGACGCACCTTTTTGAATAAACAATGCATAGCACTAGACTGTTACCGCATTCTCTATTCTTTTTTATATATGTTCATTCATGACATTCAGCACCCGTACACTCTGGTAAGGCCAATACGCAAGGGGCTTAAGTGTACCCCATAATACGGCATGAGAAGTCCGAACACTTTCGGCAATGCGGCACCCCGAACTTATAACACTTTCAACAGTAGGCCCTTCATGGTCACTTATGAGAGTGAGATCTGATAGATAGAATATTTTTGGTATTTTTGATATAAAGATGCAAAGTAAAAGCAAAAGCAAAGTAAATAGCAAAACAATACAAAAGTGATGGAGATTGATATGATGAGAATAGACCTGGGGACATAGGTTTCACTAGTGGCTTCTCTCAAGAGCATAAGTATTCTATGGTGGGTGAACAAATTACTGTTGAGCAATTGATAGAATTGAGCATAATTATGAGAATATCTAGGCATGATCATGTATATAGGCATCACATCCGTGACAAGTAGATCAAAACGATTCTGCATCTACTACTATTACTCCACTCATCGACCGCTATCCAGCATGCATCTAGAGTATTAAGTTAAAAACAGAGTAACGCCTTAAGCAAGATGACATGATGTAGAGAGATAAATTCATGCACTATGAAATAAACCACATCTTGTTATCCTCGATGGCAATGATACAATACGTGCCTTGCTGCCCCTTCTGTCACTTGGTAAGGACACCGCAAGATCGAACCCAAAGCTAAGCACTTCTCCCATGGCAAGAACTACCATTCTAGTTGGCCAAACCAAACGGATAATTCTAAGAGACTTGCAAAGATAATCAATCATGCATAAAAGAATTCAGAGAAGATTCAAATATTATTCATAGATAGACTTCATCATAAACCCACAATTCATCGTCTCAACAAACACACCGCAAAAAGAAGATTACATCGAATAGATCTCCACGAGAGAGGGGGAGAACTTTGTATTGAGATTCAAAGAGAGAGAAGAAGCCATCTAGCTACTAACTATGGACCTGAAGGTCTGAGGTAAACTACTCACACTTCATCGGAGGGGCTAGGATGATGTAGAAGCCCTCTGTGATGACGGCCCTCTTCCGGCGGAGCTCCGGAACAGGCCCCAAGATGGGATCTCGTGAATACAGAAAGTTGCAGCGGTGGAATTAGGTTTTTGGCTCCTGTTCTGATCGTTTGGGGGTACGTGTGTATATATAGGAGGAAGGAGTACGTCGGTGGAGCACTGAGGGGCCCATGAGGCAGGGGCATGCCCCCACCCTCGTGACCACCTCTTTGATCCCTTGCAGTAGGGTCCAAGTCTCCTGGATCACGTTCGGTGAGAAAATCACGTTTCCGAAGATTTTATTCCGTTTGGACTCCGTTTGATATTCCGTTTATCTGAAACACTGAAATAGGCAAAAAACAGCAATTCTGGGCTGGGCCTACAGTTAATAGGTTAGTCCCAAAAATAATATAAAAGTGGAAAATAAAGCCCAATATAGTCCAAAACAGTAGATAATATAGCATGGAGCAATCAAAAATTATAGATACGTTGGAGACGTATCAGGCATCCCCAAGCTTAATTCCTGCTCGTCCTCGAGTAGGTAAATGATAAAAAGAGAATTTTTGATGCGGAGTGCTACTTGGCATAATTTCAATGCAAATCTTATTAATTGTGATATGAATATTGAGATTCAAAAGATTCAAGACAAAAGTTTATATTGACACAAAAAATAATACTTCAAGCATACTAACAAAGCAATTATGTCTTCTCAAAATAACATGGCCAAAGAAAGTTATCCCTACAAAATCATATAGTCTGGCTATGCTCCATCTTCCCCACACAAAGTATTTAAATCATGCACAACCCCGATGACAAGCCAAGCAATTGTTTCATACTCTAACTTTTTCAAAACTTTTTCAATCTTCACGCAATACATGAGCGTGAGCCATGGATATAGCACTATAGGTGGAATAGAATGGTAGTTGTGGAGAAGACAAAAAAGGAGAAGATAGCCTCACATCAACTAGGCGTATCAACGGGCTATGGAGATGCCCATCAATAGATATCAATGTGAGTGAGTAGTGATTGCCATGCAACGGATGCACTAGAGCTATAAGTATATGAAAGCTCAAAAAGAAACTAAGTGGGTGTGCATCCAACTTGCTTGCTCATGAAGACCTAGGGAAATTTGAGGAAGCCCATCATTGGAATATACAAGCCAAGTTCTATAATGTAAAATTCCCACTAGTATATGAAAGTGATAACATGAGAGACTCTCTAATATGAAGATCATGGTGCTACTTTGAAGCACAAGTGTGGTAAAAGGATAGTAATATTGTCCCTTCTCTCTTTTTCTCTCATTCATTTCTTTTTATTTATTTATTTATTTTATCTGGGCCTTTTCTCTCTCTTTTTTATGGCCTCTTTTCTTTCTCTTTTTATTTGGGCTTCTTTGGCATCTTTCATTTATTTATCGTACGGAGTCTCATCCCGACTTGTGGGGGAATCATAGTCTCCATCATACTTTCCTCACTGGGACAATGCTCTAATAATGATGATCATCACACTTTTATTTTTCTTACAACTCAACAATTACAACTCGATACTTAGAACAAAATATGACTCTATATGAATGCCTCCGGCGGTGTACCGGGATATGCAATATGACAATGATGAATGTGTCATGAACGGAACGGTGGAAAGTTGCATGGCAATATATCTCGGAATGGCTATGGAAATGCCATAATAGGTAGGTATGGTGGCTGTTTTGAGGAAGGTATATGGTGGGTGTATGATACCGGCGAATGGTGCGTGGTATTAGAGAGGCTAGCAAAGGTGGAAGGGTGAGAGTGCGTATAATGCATGGACTCAACATTAGTCATAAAGAACTCATATACTTATTGCAAAAATCTAGAAGATATCAAAGCAAAGTATTACGCGCATGCTCCTAGGGGGATAGATTGGTAGGAAAAGACCATCGCTCGTCCCCGACCGCCACTCATAAGGAAGACAATCAATAAATAAATCATGCTCCAACTTCATCACATAACGGTTCACCATACATGCATGCTACGGGAATCACAAACTTTAACACAAGTATTCTTTAAATTCACAACTACTCAACTAGCATGACTTTAATATTATCACCTCCATATCTCAAAACAATTATCATGCTTCAATCTTTTCTTAGTATTCAACACACTCAAACGAAAGTTTCACAAATCTTGAATACAAAGCATATTATTATTAAGCAAATTACCATGCTATTAAGAGACTCTCAAAATAATTTAAGTGAAGCATGAGAGATCAATAGTTTCTTTAAAACAAATCCACCACCGTGCTCTAAAAGATCTAAGTGAGGCACAAAGAGCAAAATTATAACGCTCAAAAGATATAAGTGAAGCACATAGAGCAAAACTACATAACTCAAAAGATATAAGTGAAGCACATAGAGTATTCTATCAAATTTTAATACATGTATGGCTCTCTCAAAAGGTGTGTACAGCAAGGATGATTGTGGCATACTAAAACACAAAGACACAAATAATACAAGACGCTCCAAGCAAAACACATATCATGTTGGTGAATAAAAATATAGCTCCAAGTAAATTACCGATGGAAGTGGACGAAAGAGGGGATGCCTTCCGGGGCATCCCCAAGATTTGACTTTTTGGTGTCCTTGGATTATCTTGGGGGTGCCATGGGAATCCCCAAGCTTAGGCTCTTGCCACTCCTTGTTCCATAATCCATCAAAAGAATTCACCCAAAACTTGAAAACTTCACAACACAAAACTTAAAGTAGAAAACTTGTGAGCTCCGTTAGCGAAAGAAAACAAAAGACCACTTCAAGGTACTGTAATGAACTCATTCTTTATTTATATTGGTGTTAAACCTACTGTATTCCAACTTCTCTATGTATTATAAACTATTTTACTAACCATAGATTCATCAAAATAAGTAAAAAAACACACGAAAAACAGAATCTGTCAAAAACAGAACAGTCTGTAGTAATCTGTAGCTAGCGCAAGATCTGGAACCCCAAAAATTCTAAAATAAATTTCTGGACGTGAGGAATTTATCTATTAATCATCTGCAAAAATAATTAACTAAATATCACTATTCAAATAAAAATGACAGCAGTTCTCGTGAGCGCTAAAGTTTCTGTTTTTTACAGCAAGTTCAACAAGATTTTCCCCAAGTCTTCCCAATGGTTCTACTTGGCACAAACACTAATTAAACACAAAAAACACAACCAAAACAGAGGCTAAATAATTTATTTATTACTAAACAGGAGCAAAAAGCAAGGAATAAAAATAAAATTGGGTTGCCTCCCAACAAGCGCTATCGTTTAACGCCCCTAGCTAGGCATAACGAGCAAGAATAGATCTAGGTATTGCCATCTTTGGTAGGCAATCCATAAGTGGCTCTCATGATAGTTTCATATGGTAATTTTATTTTCTTTCTTGGAAAGTGTTCCATGCCCTTTGTCGGTGTCAAAACCGGTGGATCTCGGGTAGGGGGTCCCAAACTGTGCGTCTAAGGCGGATGGTAACAGGAGGCAGGGGACACGATGTTTTACCCAGGTTCGGGCCCTCTTGATGGAGGTAAAACCCTACATCTTGCTTGATTAATATTGATGATATGAGTAGTACAAGAGTAGATCTACCACGAGATCAGAGAGGCTAAACCCTAGAAGCTAGCCTATGGTATGATTGTATGTTGTATATCAACTAGCCTGGCCTCGGTTTATATAATGCACTAGAGGCCTAGGATAACAAGAGTCCTAGCCGAATACGCTGGTGGGGAGGAGTCCTTGTCTTGATCGCCAAGTCTTGTGCAATCTTCCATATATGCGGCAGCTGTCCGAACTGGCCCATGAGTATACGGCCATGGGGGTCCTCGGCCCAATCCAACTGATCGGGAGACGATGTGATGAGTACCCCCTAGTCCAGGACACCGTCAGTAGCCCCCTGAACCGGTCTTCAAGTTAGTGACGCTCCTCGATTCTTCCGAACTGTTCTTCATCTTCGGTTGACGGTCTTGAAAACTGGTTCAACAAATCTTCTCATCTCTGATCTTGAGGATCGCCGAAATGCATTCGACGAGTTTACACGTCGGGTATCCGAGGAGCCCCTTTAAGTTTCCGGCCTTTATCAATGCCTTGTTATTTTTATGCCACACCTCGGGTTTGAAGTTGTTCCCGGGCGGCAGCGTCCTCTTGCGTCCGAGCTCCAACGCCGGACTGCATTCAAGGTATCTTTTGCAGCCGAGCACCAATGCCGGACCGCTTCCCAGCTCTAACGCCGGAATGTATCCGAGCTCCAACGCGGGACTATGTATCCGAGATCCAACACTGGACTGTATCCGAGCTCCAACGCCGGACTGTATCTGAGGTGTCGTAAATCACCTTGGTTCAAAGAAGTTTGAAGGAGTTTAGCCGAGCTTAATGCCGGAAATGCCCTCTATGGAGCCAGCCACTAGCGCCCGAGCTTTATGTTGGACTGCTTCTGAGGTGGTGCACCACCCTGAATGTGGGCCGATTTTTGTCAATATTTTTTATTGGTGCAATTTATTCTCTGCCGAGATATATAGCCAGTAGCCCTCAAGGTGGGTATCGGTCTAAAACCCGAGATGCACATGAAGGATGACAAAAGACCGCAAATCCCAGTAGCCACTGAGACTCAGGTTGATTTGCAAAATCGGTCTGAGGATCAAGTCCTAGCTCGGCAGAATACTTCAGGACGCAAAAAGCGGCGTGCTCAGTCCTCGAGACTCAGGTTGAGTGCGGCCGACCAACCTGAGGATCAAAATCTCCTCGGAAACTGTATTACACTTAAAATTTTCTGCATTAGACAGGCAATGCAGTAGCCCCCGAGACACTAGTCGGGTGGCAACACCAGATCAGGGGATCGATGTGCCCCTTTAATATTTGTAAATAATAAGCCCGAAGCCCAGTAGCCCCCGAGCCTTAGTGCGGGCACGGGTGGCCGAATTAAGGATTGATATCCATAGTAAAATCACAAATTATGTGTAATGACTCTATGTATCCAAGTACTTTACGTCATTAATGCTTGGATCCGCATTGTACAAAACTTTGTTGACCGACCATCGGCTTCCACCTCCTCGGCCAATAGCCGAGGAGTGTTTGTCCTACTTTATAAAGCCTTTATGAGGGCAAAGATTTACAACAAACAAGGCAATCTGGCCATATGATTTTATAAACAAAGGTACGCAGAGAGATATGTTATATTATTGTTTAACAGAAGAAATGTCTTCCAAAGAAAATAGTCTCGCTATCGGTTCCTTTCTTTGGGTTGTCATGCTAAGCATGATCATGAAACCTCAGCTCCGATGTAAGAGCAAAATATCTAGGATTTAGTTTGGGAGGCCAGTTAATAGCCCCCGGTAGTGTTCGGCGACAGTCGAGGTCAAGCCGTAAACACTTCGGCCATTGTTATGAATGGCCCGTCATTTAACACCGTCATCGGATCGCTGACCAGTTTACGCTTATTGTGACAGTCAGTTTTCGGCTTTCTCCACTGAGGTGCTTAACCATGTGAGCTGGAAGCACAATCGTAGTGGTTCTCCCTTTGCACACCTAGCCGAACAAAGCGGAACGTAGGAAGCAAGTGCAGGAGCCGGGCAACCCAACTATTGACCGAAGACACAATTCGAAACCGATGCATATATAGCAATATCCGAGAATGTTTTTGCCGAATCTCTAAAGGTGTCTGGCATTGCACTGTGAGACTTGTGCTAGAAACACACAAATAGTTTAAAAGTGCCAAAAAGCTTGGAAAGCCAAAATACGTCAGTAAAAACATGATGTCCGAACAAGATCAAGTGTTCGGTGCCAATCCGAAAATTGGAAGAGAAAGAAAAGATTGTGCTTCTGTCGTGTTTTGACAACGACCAAGAAGAAAACACATTTACAGCTCATATATAAATTTTAAGAGCCACCAAGTGACTTGGGTAAGAATTTTATGTATAATGATTGTATGTACCGAAGTACTTATATCATATTTGTGTTCACCCGAACTTTAAACGCGTCTTAACCGACCGTCGGCTTCTCCCTCTTCGGCCAAGGGCCGAAAAGTGTCATGTACCCCGCCTGTCGAGAGTATCGACGGTGTTTCCAATGACCAGGCAATCAGGCCATAAGGCTGTAACAGACAAAGCGCGCTCAGGGAACTTATGCTATATTACTAACGAAGTGTAAGAAGCATCTTCGAAGAAAATAGTACCCCCACCGATACCTTTCTTCGGTGCTCATTATTACTATGAGACTTGTGCAATAGATTTTTTGTACTCATGAGTTCCGTTGTGTGCCGACCATGATTGAAAACAATAAGAGCGCTAGCTTTCGGCTTCACCCAGTCTAAGGTCAGAGCTCGGAGGACCTGGTCGTGAAAATCGCAGAGGTGCTCCCTTTACTCCCTAGCCGAACAATCGGGAACGTAGGGGTAAGCACAGGAGCCAGGTAACCCAGCTTGCAAATCGCTTAAGTCAATATAGTGCATATTGTGGCGTAATACATGAACAAGGAATGAAGCTGTACAAGTATAATCATATGCAAGAGGAAAAAGCTTCATGAAGGAAGCCCCCAAGTAAACGGGGTATTTGAATTTGCATGCCACAAACAAAGTTTTGACAAGGAGATTTTTTACAAACAACTTTTTTCCAAAAAAGTATAATGCTCGGTCGAACCGAACACAAGTTAAAAATTAAAACTTTGAGCATGAAAGCGACTTAGCTGGTTAATGTGTTCAGCATTAATGACGTGGTTCGACCTTGATGCGGGACAAGGTTCCATCCCCCAAGCCGGCCCCGAGGTGGCGAAGCGAAGAGCTCGACACTCCGAAGTGGTGACATAGCACGGTCAATGCAGGCCGGCAGAGTGATGCCGGAGTCCTCGGCAAGGGGTAATGAAGTGTTGACGAAGCCCCCTGTTCAGCCGAGGTGACGCCAAAGGATATAGTCCGGCTGGATCATTTTCCTGTGCACAAAAAATAGTGCAAACCGGAGATAATAGTAATAATAAAAAAATCATTGCATAATAAATAATTTAAGCAAAGTGAGTAATAAAAGAAATATGGTCTGGCGCTGAAGTCAATGTCCATCCAGGGCGTCAGCGTGATGCGGTAAAGGCGTGGCAAAGCCTGAATTCACAGGTCGGTCCGAGTTCCGGATGCGGCGTTCGCCGGACTATGTACGGAAACTGACCGAACCACCATGCGATCGTCGTTAATGCGGCCACCATTTGATAGACCTGCGTACATATGATGGACAAATCAGAGTAATAATTCCTTGGGAAAAATGAACCCAAACAAGCAAAAAATACTAGGATTAATAACACCTGGTTCATTTGTTGTAGCAATCCGAAGAAAGGTGATTCCCAAAATTGGGACTCGATCCGCACACCCATTGCCTGATGGGCGATAAAGCGACGGCACGGCGATGCTGGCAAAGGTTGGCTCGCCGAGGCAAAGTCCTTGGTCCAGCTAACGTGACAGAGCTGGTCGGCTAGTGACGCCGAAGTCTCCGGAGTAGGTTGATGAAGAGATGGCGAAGCCCCCGGTCCAGCCGAGATGTCGAAATAGGTCGGCGTGATTGACACCAGCTTGAAGAAGCACTAGTGCGGCCCTGCCAATGCAGGTCGTGACGTGGTCGATGCTGGCTTGATGAAATGATCGTGCGGCGATGCCGGTATGCCCGCTCCGTGTAATCCGTGGGGCGGTGATGTTGGTGATGATTTTTTCTTCGCGATCCCGGACTCTTGTTCGGCTTGCTGAGATGATGATCCGAAGAAGTTGAGCTCGGCTCAACAAAGTGACGACGTGTCTAGCGCAGGTCGGCAGCCGTGTAGCAATATTGCCGGACTGGTTTGACACCACCATGATGTTTGAAGATCATGTTCGAAAGATCTTAAAGTTGGTGGGATGTGTTCGGGAACAAAACACAATACCTCATACAAAACTTCCTTCAAAAGGGATGTCCGAAATCCCGTTCATAAAAAAGACGAACTCGGGTCGGATTCGTTTTCGCGCAGAAAACATATCCGAAAAGTGATGCACTAATCGGAAGGTTCCCGAAGTTTGGACGGTCGGATCGAGCTGAAATTTTGAGAGGTGGTAGATATAGGAATTCCGCAGCCGATCAACGGTTGGATTTTCCAAAGGACGTCCGAGCTAGAAGATGGACACCATGCCCTAAAATCGTCCAGATTCCCGTCCAGATTTGACAGGGCTCCGGTATATCGTGGATTGCCAGAGATTCCTCCATCGGAACTCGACGAAATTTTCCAGGGTTGTTGTAGACTCAATTCCGCACAATTCCACCGAAGCAATCGTTAAAAAGACACTTGAAGAGGCGGTGGCGTCGGACACAAGTTTGTTGTCCAGAAAAACAGCACGGTCCCCCGAGGGCAATGTTGACGTTGAGCCCCCGGGCTCCCTGGATGATTGCTCCATGATCTTGATAGAGATCGGAGTTGATGTTTATAAAGGCCCTCATCCGAACATGATGATCGGAGGTAGGGCGCAGTCCTTGGTCGAACCAAGGTGACCAGTCGAGCTGGTGACGAAGATGCCGAAGTCGCAGTTGATCTGCAGGCGAGCCATCAACCTTTTGCCGAACACACAGCGGAACTCTCAATGAAAGAACCAATGTCGGTGTCAAAACCGGTGGATCTCGGGTAGGGGGTCCCGAACTGTGCGTCCAAGGCGGATAGTAACAGGAGGCAGGGGACACGATGTTTTACCCAGGTTCGGGCCCTCTTGATGGAGGTAAAACCCTACGTCCTGCTTGATTAATATTGATGATATGGGTAGTACAAGAGTAGATCTACCACGAGATCGGAGAGGCTAAACCCTAGAAGCTAGCCTATGGTATTATTGTACGTTGTCCTACGGACTAAAACCCTCCGGTTTATATAGACACCGGAGGGGGCTAGGGTTACACAAGGTCAGTTACAAAGGAGGAGATATGCATATCCGTATTGTCTAGCTTGCCTTCCACGCCAAGTAGAGTCCCACCCAGACACGAGACGAAGTCTTCAATCTTGTATCTTCATAGTCCAACAGTTTGGCCAAAGAATATAATCCGGCTGTCCGGGGACCCCCTAATCCAGGACTCCCTCAGTAGCCCCCGAACCAGGCTTCAATGACGATGAGTCCGGTGCGCAGATTGTCTTCGGCATTGCAAGGCGGGTTCCTCTCCAAATTCCGTGTACCTGTTGAAATAGTGTCCGGCCTCTTGTGAATGTTGCGCTCCTTGGCTTCCACGCCCAATAATGGCCACTTTCCACGTGTCGAGCGAATGTGAAGAGCCAGGGTGTTTTTACATTTACCCCCTAGCTGTGTGAATGAGCTGCCTATTTAAAAGATGAGGATTCAGATCCAAATCACACCATCCTCCCTTGGCGAGCCTTCATCGGAGCGCATCCGACAGAGATCCATTCCATCATGGCCAGTTGATGCAGCTCCTCCTCTCGATCCCCTAGCCCCAAGCCCGAAGATTGGGAGAGATGTTCCGTCCCGCACAGCAAATTAGTGATGCTTCAGACCAAGGGATTTCTTCCCCCAGTGTACATGGTCCCAGTTCGAGCCGGGCTCGCCACCTATAATGGCGGAGAGCAAGTGGAGAGCCTTCCCAATCCCTCCAAGGGAGAGCGGGTATGCCTTGTCCCTCATTTGGTAAGAGGGCTCGGATTTCCAATTCATCCTTTTCTCCGGGGGCTCCTGGAGTTCTACGGCCTCCAGTTGCACAACCTTACGCCTGCCTCCATATTGCATATCGCGGGCTTCGTAGCCCTTTGCGGGCTGTTTGTGGGCTGTGAGGCTCATTTCACGTTGTGGAAGAATCTGTTCTGCCTTGTGCCCCGTTCTCAGAAGGGGTCAATATATCAAGTGGGCGGAGCTGAAGTGTGGCGTATTGCCAGGACCGGATATCTATCCGGAACCCCAAACAAGACGTCTGAAGACTGGCCTTCAGAATGGTTTTATATAGAAGACGTCCCCCTCCCGGACCCTATTCGAATCGGCCTCCCTGAGTTCGACAACGCTCCTTTGAAGAAGCGCCGGAGTTGGCGTCCATGGAGCCCCCTGGAGGAAGATGACAGGGACGTTCTTTACCCGATGAGCCGGATAAGTTTGTTAGCTCGATCCGGATTGACCATGATCGAGGTCATGGCCACATGTATTATGCGGGGGGTGCAGCCGCTTCAGTATAGAGGCCACCCCATGTGGGATTTCAACGGGGAGGATGACGCCACCCGCTACGGCCGTAAAGGGCCGGAATCGGTTGCTGATCTAATAAAGATCTTATCCGCTTTGTACAAGGGAGAAGAGGAGGAATTCCTCCGGGTCAACCCGCAGGGCGGATTTTCTAAGTACAATCCTCTGAGCTGGGTAAGCGGAGACTTTTTCTCGCCCATCCATTTCATATTCCCATAGTTAAGTATTCAGTCTAGCGATTTCAACGCAGGAGCTACGCCAGGCTGTAAGGGAGATAAACAACCCCCCTCCACAACCCAAGGACTCGGAACGGTCCCTTGACCCGGCCTCCCAAGAGGATCCAGACATATCTGTGGAGCTGATCGATGGGGTATTTCACCAATTGAGCAATGACAACGCCTTGGTGGCCATTACGGCCGATTACCCTGGGCTACTTCCAGCCTCACAGGTAACTTAGACCGAAGTCCCAGTACTTTGAAAAGGGATCCGTCCTTGCGTGTTTTTGATTACCGTATAACAACCGTGTTTTGCAGGGGAGGTCCTCGAGGCGGAAGGCCGAGCCTGCGGCGACTAGCCAACAAGGGGCCACGAGGCCAGGCAGGCTGAAAAGACACGCAGTCCGGATTGAGACACCGGCGCAGCAGTACGGCGCGCCATCTTTATTCCAAGACATTATTCTCAAAGGCATACTAACGCCCATGCCCTCTTTTTAGGAAAAAGAGCGCTCGCCGGACTATACCCGGAGAGGCTACTAATCGCGCCTCCACCAGCCAGGATCCAAGGCCGGATTCGGAGGCGGGAACGAATACGATGCATGCGCCGGGCGCTCCTCCGACAGAGGATGCGGATAGACTGTCCGCCACCAATTCTGAGGTGGAAAGTGCCATGAACCACAGGCGTCGCCGGACTGTTCTTCGTGACGCTTGTTTCTCCCAAGAGGCATTGGATGCCTTCAACTCGGGAGATGCGTACCTCCGTGCCGCTCAAAATGGTCTAGCCAGAGCCTCGGAGTAGTATGTAAAAGACATACGGGTGAGAAAATTTGGTGATTATATATATATATCAGTAGCCCCTGAGACTTGAAACAGTTAGAATAACTGATTTAAGGATCATTTGTTATGCAGGTTCTTACAGAAAAGAATACCCAACTATCCCAGGAGCTGGAAGAGTGCAAAGCCCAACTTCAGGCCGCACTGGCCACAGCAGGGGAGCCCAAAGAGACCCCCTCTGGTAATATATCCTTCGAATGATAAGTATCATATAAAGTGCGGAGTATATGCAGATCTGACGATAAAATTGCAGATGACGCTGGAGTAAATCCGGATAAGAACCAGCTTCTACGCCAGCTGAAGGCCGTTGAGAGCGTGCTTACGAGGGTGAGGCAGGAGAAGAATGATCTCCTAGATGCCAACACCAAGCTGGGCGTGGAACTAAAGGATGTTCGTGCCCAACTGTCGGACTCCGTTAAGGAGAATCGGCGGCTTCGACGCGGCATATTTAGTAACTGCTTGGACGAACTTTGAAAAAGAGTTCGGCGAGGAAGTTGGCTGACAGAGTTATGTCTATAGGTATGCTAATAGGTCGTCCTGCAGAGGAAATGCCCGGCGAGTTCGGCAGGTGATGCAAGGCGTCGCCCAGGCCTTGTGGCCATCCGTCTCCATGCCCGAAGGCCTTGGAGAGCTTGCAGAGAAGCTGAAGGGAGCGCGGCGGCGCTTCCGATTATGGAAGATATCGGCCTGTCGTCAGGGCGCCAGGGAAGCCTGGGAAATGGTGAAGACGCGGTACACGAAGGCTGACCGAAACCACATGGCCGAGGTCGGACCTGTGGGGCCCGATGGGAAGGAGATCCCTGTGAGCTTAGTGTACGGCCAAGTAGAATTGGCTGCAAAGTATTCCCAACAGGACTGTAGACTAGACAGCCTATTGGATGGTATTGAAGAGGAATTCAACCAGTCAAATTGACTATGTAATTTAAAGTGACATGTATAATGCCTTCTAGCCGGATTGTAGATCGTTTGTCATGGCGGACCTTTTCGCTTCAACCTCGGGACCCGATGGTCCGGAGTGTATCTGAATACCCTCTCGGTTATGTAAGAACCGAGGCATGCAGGGAGACCAGGCATAGGGGTCATTAGTGCTTGAACAGACAAGTGCCCAACTAGTTATGTTATATTACATGGTTAGTAAGAAACATCTTCCAGGGAGAATAGTTCCGTTAGGGGTTCCTTTCCCTGGGAGGCATGGCCTAAAGTGCATGTCCGGACTGCGAGAAGAGACGCAGAAAAAACATTTGGGGGCGCATAAGTAAATAAGTGAAAAATCATCTTTAGTTCACCGACCGAATATTCCCTTAAGAACGCTAGCTTTCGGCTTCACCCAGTCTGAGGTACACATCCGGCTGACCGGCGGTAACAATCGCAGAGGTGCTCCCCTTATGCCCTAGCCGAATTAACGGGAACGTAGGGCATAAATACAAGAGCCAGGCAACCCAGCTTGGCCAAAACTTAGGTCATATCGATGCATATAATGGTGAATAAAGGGTACATGCGGAAGGATAAGACATGTGTTGGGCATAAAGCCCGTATGAATAAGCTTTTGTTAAAGAAGCCCCCAGGTATAATGAGCGCGGATAGCGCGTCAGTTGCGTGCAAACAAGGCACGAATGGGCCCCTAAAGGCTATGAGAGAAAAGAAAAGGAGAAGGAGAAAAATATAAGACAGATAGTGTATAAAAAATGGACAGAGGAAGGAGACGAACACAGAGTCCGGCGTTAGGCGTAGAATCTTCGGAGTCGGGCTGCGTTCCATGGGTTCGGCTCGAGTCGATTATCTGATGCATCCCGCAAACGGTACGCTCCACCAGTCAGGACTTGGTCAATGATGAAGGGACCTTCCCATTTGGGCTTGAGTTTGTCCTTTTTCTTATCCAGCAGGCGTAGAACTAACTCGCCAACATTGTAAGTTTTGGCCCGTACCTCTCTGCTTTGGTATCTTCGAGCCTGCTGTTGATAGAATGCGGAACGGGCTTTTGCCACGTCACGCTCCTCCTCCAAGGCGTCCAAACTGTCCTGCCGATCGAGCTCGACTTCTCTTTCTTCGTACATGCGCACTCGAGGTAAGTCATGAATAATGTCGCAGGGCAGAACTGCCTCTGCGCCGTATACCATAAAGAATGGTGTCTATCTGGTAGTGCGATTTGGTGTGGTCTGCAGCCCCCAGAGTGCGGAGTCGAGCTCCTCTACCCAATGCGTGTTAGATTCCTTGAGGGACCGCACTAATATGGGTTTGATGCCGCTCATGATAAGACCATTTGCTCGCTCGACCTGACCGTTAGTTTGTGTGTGATAGACTGAAGCATAATCAAGCTTGATGCCCATGTTTTTGCACCAGAGTATTACCTCGTCGGCCGTAAAGTTCGTGCCATTATCAGTGATGATGCTGTGGGGGACGCCGTAATGGTGTACGACCCCGGATATGAAGTCTATCACCGGTCCGGATTCGGCCGTCTTAACAGGCTTGGCTTCTATCCATTTGGTGAACTTATCCACCATGACCAGTAAGTATTTTGCTTGTGGGTTCCTCCTTTAAGGGGTCCAACCATGTCAAGCCCCCAGACCGCGAAGGGCTAGGTGATGGGGATAGTTTGGAGGGCGGTGGGTGGCATATGGCTTTGGTTAGCAAAAAGCTGGCAACCAACGCATTGTTGGACTAAGTCCTGAGCGTCTGCCCGGGCCGTCGGCCAATAGAAGCCTGTACGGAAAGCCTTGCTTACAAGGGCCCGGGCTGCCGTGTGGTGACCGCCGAGTCCGGCATGAATTTCAGCCAGAAGATTCCGCCCTTCCTCTTCGGAGATGCACCTTTGAAGGACTCAGGTGGTGCTTTTCTTATAAAGCTCTCCCTCATGGACTTTATAGGCTTGAGATCGCCGCACTATGCAGCGTGCCTCGTTTTGGTCCGCGAGAAGTTCCTGCTTAGTTAGGTAGGCTAGGAATGGTTCTGTCCACGAGGTGATGACTGCCATTATGTGGGCTGAAGATGTTATTTCGTTGGCAGAGCCTCCAATTATGTCAGAATGTTCGGTGTCGGGCAGTGCGGTTGGGTCTGAGCTGTTATTTCCGGGTTCCCCTTCCCATACTACGAATGGCTTGAACAGCCTCTCCAAGAAGATGTTGGGAGGGACGGCATCGCATTTTGCGCCGATGCGTGCGAGGACGTCTGCTGCCTGATTGTTTTCCCGGGCTATATGGTGAAATTCAAGCCCCTCGAACCGAGCTGACATTTTTAGGACGGTGTTGCGATAAGCTGCCATTTTCGGATCCTTGGCATCAAAGTCTCCATTTATTTGGGATATCGCGAGGTTCAAATCCCCGCGCACCTCTAGGCGTTGAATGCCCATGGATACTGCCATCCGGAGACTATGTAGAAGGGCCTCATATTCGGCTGCGTTGTTGGAGTCCGTGTACATTATCTGGAGTACGTATTGAACTGTATCTCCTATTCGGGACGTCAAAACGATGCCAGCCCCCAGACCAGCCAACATTTTGGAGCCGTCGAAGTGCATGATCCAGTTGGAATATGTGCCGTACTCTTTAGGGAGTTCGGCTTCCGTCCATTCAGCGACGAAGTCGGCCAAAACTTGCGACTTAATAGCTCGCCGTGGCTTGTAAGTTATGTCGAACGGGAGGAGCTCAATGGCCCATTTGGCAATCCGGCCCGTCGCGTCACGGTTGTTCATAATATCGTTAAGTGGTACTTCCAAGGCTACCGTTATCAAGCAGTCTTGAAAGTAGTGTCGCAGCTTCCGGGATGCCATAAATACCACATACGCTATCTTTTGATAATGCGGGTACCGTGACTTGCATGGAGTAAGGACAGTGGACACATAGTAAACCGGTTTTGAAGGGGGAATTTGTGTCCGTCTGTTTCTCGTTCGACGACGAGCACTGCGCTTACAACTTGATGAGTTGCCGCAATGTATAATAGCATTGGTTCGCCAATGTTTGGCGCGGCCAGGACTGGGTTTGTTGCCAATATGGCTTTTATTTCGTCGAGTCCGGCCGTGGCGGCATCCGTCCACTCGAAGTGTTCGGTGCGCCGGAGGAGGCGATAAAGGGGTAATGCCTTTTCTCCCAAGCGGGAGATAAAGCGGCTTAGAGCCGCCACGCATCCGGTCAATTTTTGTATTTGTTTGAGGTCCTTTGGGATGTCCAATTGTGACAGAGCTTGGATCTTGGCTGGATTTGCTTCAATTCCTCTACCGGATACAATGAAGCCCAAGAGCTTTCCAGCTAGTACGCCGAAAACGCATTTTTCTGGGTTGAGCTTGATGTCGTATGTTCGGAGGTTATCGAATGTGAGCCTCAAGTCGTCTACTAGAGATTCGACATGCTTGGTTTTGACGACCATGTCATCTACGTATGCCTCCACTGTTTTACCGATCTGGTTTGCCAGACATGTCTGAATCATGCGCTGATATGTTGCGCCGGCGTTTTTGAGCCCGAAGGGCATTGTGTTGAAGCAGAATGGGCCGTACGGTGTGATGAATGCTGTTGCAGCTTGGTCTGGCTCTACCATCTTAATTTGATGGTAGCCAGAGTATGCGTCGAGGAAACACAATGAATCATGTCCTGCGGTAGCATCGATGATTTGATCGATGCGGGGGAGGGGGAAGGGATCCTTTGGGCAGGCCTTGTTGAGGTCCTTAAAATCGACGCACAAGCGCCAGGATTTGTCCTTCTTTGGTACCATCACCAGGTTTGCTAGCCAGTCTGGATGTTTTATGTCTCTGATGAATCCGGCCTCCAATAGCTTGGCTAGTTCCTCTCCCATGGCTTGTCTCTTAGGTTCGGAGGAACGCCTAAGAGCCTGCTTGACTGGCTTGAATCCTTTTAGGAAATTTAGGCTGTGCTTGGCCAGCCTGCGTGGGATTCCCGGCATGTCTGAAGGGTGCCAGGAAAAAATGTCCCAGTTCTCACGTAGGAACTCTCGTAGTGCAGCGTCGACATCAGGGTTTAATTGTGCCCCGATGGACGCTGTTTTTGTAGGGTCTGTTGGATGGACTTGGAATTTGACTATTTCGTCCACCGGTTTAAAGGAGGTGGACTTGGATCTTTTATCGAGTATCACGTCATCCCTGTTCACCGTGGAGTGCAGCGCAGTCAGTTCCTCGGCCGCTAGGGCTTCAGATAGTGCCTCGAGGGCCAGTGAGGCTGTCTTATTTTCGGCGCGGAGTGCTATGTCCGGATCACTAGAAAGAGTGATGAATCCGTTGGGGCCGGGCATTTCGAGCTTCATGTACCCGTAATGGGGTATGTCTTGGAAGATTGTAAACGCCTCCCGCCCTAATAGAGTGTGGTATCCGCTACTAAATTGGGCCACTTGCAACGTGACCTCTTCGGACCTGTAATTATCCGGCATGCCGAACACCACATCTAGTGTGATTTTTCCTGTACAGCGCGCTTCCTGACTGGGGATTATTCCTCTAAAGGTTGTGCTGCTTCGCTCGATGCAGTTCCAGTCTATTTCCATTTTTCAAAGGGTTTCCTCATAAATGAGGTTTAATCCACTGCCATCGTCCATGAGTACCTTGGTGAGTCGAAAGCCGTCCATTATTGGACTGAGGACCAATGCGGCTAGTGCTCGGGCTGTTCGGAATTTAGGTTCGTCACTGGCATTAAAAGTAATAGCCGTGTCACTCCATGGGTTTATTGTTGCCACGTGGTAGACCTCGGCAAGGCTGCGGAGTGTTCGTTTTCGCATATTATTTGATGCGAAAGTCTCGAAGACTGTTAATACCGTACTGGTATCCCTAGGCTGGTGCTCTGTGGCTTCTGGGGTTAGAAGATCTTCGCCACTTTTGGCCACCTGCCGGAGTATCCAACATGCTCTAAGGCTATGAGTTGGTATGGCGCCCTCTGCACTGTGAATTTTACAGGGTCCATTGAGCCATCCCTCCAGTACGGTTCCATGCCCTGTAGAGGGTTTTTGCTTTTTGGTGTTTAACCCGGGTGTCTGGCGATAATGCACCCTTTTATTTCAGACTGGGTTTGTATTCAGGGCCGGATTATCCCAAAATTTTATTTTGGTTTTCTAGGCGCTTTCCATCGCACAGTACTTTCGTACTATGGACGCCAAGTCAGAAAAGCGTGTAATTTCGCGGCGACTTATGGCATTGAGGATTCCCTTGTCCGTGCAACTATTGCAGAAGAATGAAATTGCATCTTCCTCGTGCCAGTCCTTTATCCTGTTCATGACCAGGAGGAATCTGGCCCAGTAATGGTGTACTGTTTCTTCGGGCTCTTGCCTAATTTGGGATAGATTGCTTATGTTTGGGTGGGTGGGTGGAATTGAATCCGAAACCTCACCCAATCTGAGACTTGGGGGGCCAAGGAGTTTCCGAACTCAGAAGTTTGGATTCTTGGAGGTTTTCCAATGAATCTAGTCCGTTGCCTGACTCTAGGTTTAGGTCTTGAGTGACGTCCTCCCCTCAGCAGGTATCCGGCTTGGAGGGATCGGGAATCCGGACATAGCTAGTCCTTAAGATAGATGAAGGGTTGCCGCATTGTTCCTCCACCACTTCAACGTGATGGGTGACCTGGGGAGAGTTGATCTCTCTTAGATCGGGTTTAGGCCCAATCTGATCGTAGTCTGTAGCGACTCCCAGGGCGGCGATGCGATCCAAGAGCTCGTTTAGGGAAGAGAGCTCCATTGGATCTAACTGCTCGGCGAGTTCTGAGTTGACGTGAAGAATGCTTTTGATGACCCGAGAAGTCATCGTCAGTGCAGCGGCCGAACAGGTGGTCGTAAGAAAACCACCTAGCCAGAGAGTTTGGCCGACAGCCAAAGCTCCCTTAGCAACAGTGTCGTCTTTAAATACGGGATGAGGCATCCTTCCTGATGGCGACGGCACAACGGAACTCTCAATTAAAGCACCAATGTCGGTGTCAAAACCAGCGGATCTCGGGTAGGGGGTCCCGAACTGTGCGTCTAGGCCGGATGGTAACAGGAGGCAGGGGACACAATGTTTTACCCAGGTTCGGGCCCTCTTGATGGAGGTAAAACCCTACGTCCTTCTTGATTAATATTGATGATATGGGTAGAACAAGAGTAGATCTACCACGAGATCGGAGAGGCTAAACCCTAGAAGCTAGCCTATGGTATGATTGTACGTTGTCCTACGGACTAAAACCCTCCGGTTTATATAGACACCGGAGGGGGCTAGGGTTGCACAAGGTCGGTTACAAACGAGGAGATATGCATATCCGTATTTCCTAGCTTGCCTTCCATGCCAAGTAGAGTCCCACCCGGACACGAGACGAAGTCTTCAATCTTGTATCTTCATAGTCCAACAGTCCGACCAAAGAATATAATCTGGCTGTCCAGAGACCCCCTAATCCAGGACTCCCTCAACTATCAATGCCACTTTTAAAAGATGAAAAAAATTATTCTAAATAACAGCAAGAAAATCCTAACAAAATAAATTGACGATCCAAGCAAAACACATATCATGTGGCGAATAAAAATATAGCTCCAAGTAAAGTTACGGATGAACGAAGACGAAAGAGGGGATGCCTTCCGGGGCATCTCCAAGCTTAGGCTCTTGGATATCCTTGAATATTACCTTGGGGTGCCTTGGTAATCCCCAAGCTTTGGCTCTTTCCACTCCTTATTCCATACTCCATCGAATCGTTACCCAAAACTTGAAAACTTCACGACACAAAACTTAAAGTAGAAAACTCGTGAGCTCCGTTAGTATAAGAAAATAAATCACCAATTCAAGGTACTGTAATGAACTCATTCTTTATTTATATTGGTGTTAAACCTACTGTATTCCAACTTCTCTATGGTTTATAAACTATTTTACTAGCCATAGATTCATCAAAATAAGCAAACAACACAATGAAAACAGAATCTGTCAAAAACAGAACAGTCTGTAGTAATCTGTATCAAACGTATACTTATGTAACTCATAAAATTCTCAAATAAATTGATGGACCTGAGGAATTTATCTATTAATCATCTGAAAAAATAATTAACTAAATATCACTTTCCAAATAAAAATGGCAGCAATTCTTGTGAGCGCTAAAGTTTCTGTTTTTTACAGCATGATCAACAAGACTTTCCCCAAGTCTTCCCAACGGTTCTACTTGGCACAAACACTAATTAAAAGCATAAAACCACATCTAAGAAGAGGCTAGATGAATTATTTATTACTAAACAGGAGCAAAAAGCAAGGAACAAAAATAAAATTGGGTTGCCTTCCAACAAGCGCTATCGTTTAACGCCCCTAGCTAGGCATGATGATTTCAATGATGCTCATATAGTAGATAAGAATTGTAACATAAAGAGAGCATCATGAAGAATATGACTAGAAAATTTAAGTCTAGACCACTTCCTATGCATAGGGATTTTGTGAGCAAACAACTTGTGGGAACAAGAATCAACTTGCATAGGAAGGTAAAACAAGCATAACTTCAAAACTTTAAGCACATAGAGAGGAAACTTGATATTATTGCAGTTACTACAAGCATATATTCCTCCCTCATAATAATTTTCAGTAGCATCATGAATGAATCCAAAAATATAACTAGCACCTAAAGCATTATTTTCATGATCTACAAGCATAGAAAATTTACTACTCTCCACATAAGCAAATTTCTTCTCATGAATAATAGTGGGAGCAAACTCAACAAAATAACTATCATGTGATTGAAAATTAAGATCAAGATGAAAAGTTTCATGATTATCATTATTCTTTAAAGCATACGTGTCATCACAATAATCATCATAGATAGGAGGCATGCTTTCATCATAGTAAATTTGCCCATCAAAGCTTGGGGGACAAAAAATATCATCTTCATCAAACATAGCTTCCCCAAGCTTGTGGCTTTGCATATCATTAGCATCATGGATATTCAAGGAATTCATACTAACAACATTGCAAACATGCTCATCATTCAAATATTTAGTGCCAAACATTTTATAGTTTCTTCTTCTAGCACTTGAGCACAATTATCCTTTCCATCATACTCACGAAAGATATTAAAAAGATAAAGCGTATGAGGCAAACTTAATTCCATTTTTTTGTAATTTTCTTTTATAAACTAAACTAGTGATAAAACAAGAAACTAAAAGACTCGATTGCAAGATCTAAAGATATACCTTCAAGCGCTAACCTCCCCGGCATCGGCACCAGAAAAGAGCTTGATATCTACTACACGACCTTCTTCTTGTAGACGTTGTTGGACCTCCAAGTGCATAGGTTTGTAGGACAGTAGCAATTTTCCCTCAAGTGGATAACCTAAGGTTTATCAACCCGTAGGAGGCGTAGGATGAAGATGGTCTCTCTCAAGCAACCCTCCAACCAAATAACAAAGAGTCTCTTGTGTCCCCAACACACCCAATACAATGGTAAATTGTATGGGTGCACTAGTTCAGCGAAGAGATGGTGATACAAGTGCAATATGGATAGTAGATAAAGGTATTTTTAATCTGAAATTATAAAAACAGCAAGGTAACTAATGATAAAAGTGAGTGTAAACGGTATTGCAATGCTAGGAAACAAGTCCTAGGGTTCATACTTTCGCTAGTGTAAGTTCCCTCAACAATACTAACATAATTGGATCACATAACTATCCCTCAACATGCAACAAAGAGTCACTCCAAAGTCACTAATAGCGGAGAACGAACGAAGAGATTATGGTAGGGGACGAAACCACCTCAAAGTTATTCTTTCCAATCAATCCGTTGGGCTATTCCTATAAGTGTCACAAACAGCCCTAGAGTTCGTACTAGAATAACACCTTAAGACACAAATCAACCAAAACCCTAATGTCACCTAGATATTCCAATGTCACCTCAAGTATCCGTTGGTATGATTATACGATATGCGTCACACAATCTCAGATTCATCTATTCAACCAACACAAAGGACCTTAAAGAGTGCCCCAAAGTTTCTACCGGAGAATCACGACAAAAACGTGTGCCAACCCCTATGCATAGGTTCATGGGCGGAACCCGCAAGTTGATCACCAAAACATATATCAAGTGAAGCACGTGATATCCCATTGTCACCACAGATATCCACGATAAGACATACATCAAGTGTTCTCAAATCTTTAAAGACTCAATCCGATAAGATTACTTCAAAGGGGAAACTCAATTCATTACAAGAGAGAAGAGGGGGAGGAGAAACATAAGATCCAACTATAATAGCAAAGCTCGCGATACATCAAGATCGTGCCAAATCAAGAACACGAGAGAGAGAGAGATCAAACACATAGCTACTGGTACATACCCTCAGCCCCGAGGGAGAACTACTCCCTCCTCGTCATGGAGAGCACCGAGATGATGAAGATGGCCACCGGAGAAGGATTGCCCCCTCCGGCAGGGTGCCGGAACGGGTCTAGATTGGTTTTCGGTGGCTACAGAGGCTTCTGGCAGCGGAACTCCCGATCTATTGTGCTCCCGGATGTTTTTAAGGTATTTGGAGATATATAGGCGGAAGAAGTACGTCAGGGGGGGCACGAGGGGCTCACGAGGGTGGAGGGCGCGCCCAGGGGGTGGGCGCGCCCCTCTGCCTCGTGACCTCTTCGTAGATCCCCCAACGTGCACTCCAAGTCTTCTGGGCTTCTTTCCTTCCAAAAATGAGTTCCGTGAAGTTTCAGGTCAATTGGACTCCGTTTGATTTTCCTTTTCTTCGAAACATTGAAATAGGCAAAAAAATAGCAATTCTGGGTTGGGCCTCCGGTTAATAGGTTAGTCCCAAAAATAATATAAAAGAGGAAAATAAATCCCAATATAGTCCAAAACAGTAGATAATATAGCATGGAGCAATCACAAATTATAGATACGTTGGAGACGTATCAATGCTCCTAGGGGGATAGATTAGTAGGAAAATACCATCGCTCGTCCCCGACTGCCACTCATAAGGAAGACAATCAGTAAATAATTCATGCTCCGACTTCATCACATAACAGTTCACCATACGTGCATGCTACGGGAATCACAAGCTTCAACACAAGTATTTCTCAAATTCACAACTACTCAACTAGCATGACTCTAATATCACCATCTCCATATCTCAAAACAATCATCAAGTATCAAACTTCTCTTAGTATTCAATGCACTTATATGAAAGTTTTAATTATTGCCAAGTTGTTCTAAAGGACTCTCAAAATAATATAAGTGAAGCATGAGAGATCAATTATTTCTATAGAATAAAACCACCACCGTGCTCTAAAAGGATATAAGTGAATCACTAGAGCAAATGATAAACTACTCCGAAAGATATAAGTGAAGATCAACGAGTAGTCGAATAATTATGCAACTATGTGAAGACTCTCTAACATTTAATAATTTCAGATCTTGGTATTTTATTCAAACAGCAAGCAAAACAAAATAAAATAAAATGACGCTCCAAGCAAAACACATATCATGTGGTGAATAAAAATATAGCTCCAAGTAAAGTTACAGACGAACGAAGACGAAAGAGGGGATGCCTTCCGGGGCATCCCCAAGCTTAGGCTTTTTGGTGTCCTTGGATTTACCTAGGGGTGCCATGGGCATCCCCAAGCTTAGGCTCTTGCCACTCCTTGTTCCATAATCCATCAAATCTTCACCCAAAACTTGAAAACTTCACAACACAAAACTTAAAAGAAAATCTTCGTGAGCTCCGTTAGCGAAAGAAAACAAAACACCACTTCAAATTCGGCAGGGCTGAACACAGTAGACAAAGCTCATTGGAGCTACGTCGTGATATAGCCTAGTATAGAGGCGCCGCACACCCACTATGCTTCACAGACGAAATAATGGATCATCAAATCCCCGAGGGTTTCAAACCCGTAAATATCGAATCATATGATGGCACAACAGATCCTGTGGTATGGATCGAGGATTATCTCCTTCATATCCACATGGCCCGCGGCGATGATTTCCACGCCATCAAATACCTCCCACTCAAGCTTAAAGGACCAGCTCGGCATTGGCTTAACAGCTTGCCAACAGGATCAATCAGTTGTTGGGAGGACCTGGAAGCCGCATTCCTCGACAATTTCCAGGGCACTTATGTGCGACCCCCAGACGCCGATGACCTAAGTCACGTAATTCAGCAGCCAGAGGAATCGGCCAGGCAATTCTGGACACGGTTCCTAACAAAGAAAAATCAAATAGTCGACTGTCCGGACGCTGAGGCCCTAGCAGCCTTCAAGCACAATATCCATGACGAGTGGCTTGCCCGGCACCTTGGACAGGAAAAGCCGAAGTCTATGGTAGCACTCACGACACTCATGACCCGCTTTTGTGCGGGAGAAGACAGCTGGCTTGCTCGTAGCAACAATATGACCAAGAACCCTGGTAATTCGGATACCAGGGATAGTAGTGGCAGGTCGCGTCGCAACAAGCAGAAGCGCCGCTTTAACGGCGACAATGCTGAGGATACGGCAGTTAATGCCGGATTCAGAGGCTCTAAATCCGGTCAGCGGAAAAAGACATTCAAAAGGAATCCTAGGGGTCCGTCCAGTTTGGACTGAATACTCGACCGCTCGTGCCAGATACATGGCACCCCCGAAAAGCCGGCCAATCACACCAACAGGGATTGTTGGGTGTTCAAGCAGGCAGGCAAGTTAAACGCCGAAAATGAAGACAAGGGGCTGCATAGCGATGACGACGAGGAGCCCCGGCCACCGAACAACAGTGGACAGAAGGGTTTTCCCCCACAAGTGCGGACGGTGAACATGATATACGCAACCCACGTCCCCAAAAGGGAGCGGGAGCACGCGTTAAGGGACCTATACGCGGTAGAGCCAGTCGCCCCAAAGTTCAACCCATGGTCCTCCTGCCCGATCACCTTTGATCGAAGGGACCATCCCACTAGCATCCGTCATGGAGGATTCGCCGCATTGGTTCTAGACCCAATTATTGACGGATTTCATCTCACTAGAGTCCTTATGGACGGCGGCAGCAGCCTGAACCTGCTTTACCAGGATACGGTGCGGAAAATGGGCATAGATCCCTCGAGGATTAAGCCCACCAAAACGACCTTTAAAGGCGTAATACCAGGTGTAGAGGCCAACTGTACAGGCTCAGTCACACTTGAAGTGGTCTTCGGATCTCTGGATAATTTCCGAAGCGAGGAGTTAATCTTCGACATAGTCCCATTCCGCAGTGGCTATCACGCACTGCTCGGGCGAACCGCATTCGCCAAGTTCAATGCGGTACCACACTACGCATACCTTAAGCTCAAAATGCCAGGCCCTCGAGGAGTAATTACGGTCAATGGAAACACCGAACGCTCCCTCCGAACAGAGGAGCACATGGCGGCCCTTGCAGCAGAAGTACAAAGCAGCCTCTCCAGGCAGTTCTCTAGTCCGGCCATTAAACGACCGGACACCATCAAGCGCGCCCGGAGTAACCTACAACAAGACCGCCTGGCATGACCCGAGCAGGCGTAGCAATGCGGCCCCAACCCCAGCCCTCGCAAAAATGCGATACCAGTACTTCGCGTACATAACTACGCTCTAGAAATACCATGGTACAGGGGGGGCACCATCACGGCACGCCCGAAACACGGCTTAAACTGCACCAGGGGCTGCCGATTTTTTTTAATTTTCTCTTACTTTCGGGACTCCACTCTTCGGAAGGCCCGTTCGGCAATTCAATTGCTGAACAAACGATGCAAGAACCAGGGAAGCAGACAAGCCACGCCGCATTATGGAACTCCCAGGTGGTCTCTATCACGAGCAGTATACCTGTTTCGCATACTATTCCGCAGCTTGCCCCTGGAATGGACACGTTAAATAGTCCAACCTTTTGCTTATCGCATTATTTGTATCGTTCTGCTTTGATCGCAGCCCTCTTTAATAAACAATGCATAGCTTTTGTCTATTTTTGCATTACTCTTTTTTAATATATGTCCTTAATGACATGTTGCATCCGTACACTTTGGTACGACCAAAATACTCCAGGGGCTTTAGTACCCCTCAATATGGTGTGAGAAGTCCGAACACTTTAACAAGTGCGGCACCCCGAACTTATAGCACTATATGCATCGGCTCCGAATCATGTCTTGGGTCAATAGTTGGGTTTGCCCGGCTCCTATGTTTTGGTGCCTTACGTTCCACTATATCGGCTAAGGTAGCACTAGGAGAACCACTGCGATTGTGCCCCAGTTGAGCTGGGTCGAGCACCTCAGTGGAGAAAGCTAAAACTGACTGTCATGATGAAGCGAGAGCTGGTCGCTGTTCGAGAGGTTTTTCGAGTCCCTAACGACTTATGCCGCTTAGAGCGAGGAGCCGGCTCTGTCCGGCCAAGGCGTGGATAGCGCCCCGAACTCGGTCTTCCGAATACCAGGGGCTTCGTCGAAATTTAAAATTATAGAATTCTATGGCTAAGTGAGAGTGTTCACGCATTATAGTCCGATTGCCTTGTTCGTTGGGCTGAGCGCCTCCCTCGAAGGACCCAAACATGGGAAAAAGAGCGCTCAGGTTTATCCCCGAACACCCCAGCACTAGCGGCATGGGGGCAGAAGCTGACGACTTGCCATCTCTCAGAATTGATAAACAGCCGCACAGAAGGTAATATTTTAAATTCCAAACAGCATTGCTTAGTGCATATGAACAAGTTTTCAGCGCACAGGACAAAAAGAGCAAGTTTCACTCAAAAATTATATCCCTAGAACAGTCATCTGCCACAAGGCAGGCACCCTTCAGAACATCCTTGTCGTGAAATTGTCACAGCAGATGTCCTTAGTGTCAGGACTTAGTCGCGAGGCCAACGCATCTATGTGGTAGCTTGAGAGGGGTTGAGCGGGATGAGAGACGCGATGTTTTACCCAGGTTCGGCCCCTCACGGTGGAGGTAAAAGCCTACATCCTGCTTCATTGATATTGATGATGATGACCACGGTTACAAGAGTGCTCTATCTCGAGAGCTATTGTTTAAACCTAACTTGTCCAACCCGTGGAACTTGTGAAACTTGTCCCCTTTTGGGGAGCCCTGCCCCTCCTTATATATGTTGGAGGGGCGGGTTACATGTAGAGTCCTATTAGGATTAGGACTAGTCTATCTCTAATACAAACCGGATACAAGTCCAGGTCTTAGCTCCTTGTAAGATAAATGTTCCTCATGCCTTTTCTCTTAAACCGGCCCACCATTAACCTAAACCGGCCTGCTGGTCCTTGGGCCTTGTCATGCATCTGGAATACGCGTCGGGTCACCAATGAATCTTCAGGCTCGTGAATCGTCATACCAGTGAACCTCCAGACACGTAAACCACCAGACACGTAAACCGCCAGACACGTAAACCGCCAATCCTCTGGCGGTTTACCAATGAAACGCCTAGTCCGGCCGGGTTATACTTCCATCCGGTTTAGGCCGCGGGGTATATCCCCGACAATCCTTATAATAATTCTCGGGCTTGTGATGCTCTTTCCCCGGCGGTGGCCCGTCCTTCACAAGCTTCTCAGCATCCAGCTTGCCCCAGTGCACCTTAGCACGGGCAAGGGCCCCACGGGAACCTTCAATGCAGATGGAGCGCTTGATGACTTCAAGCCTTGGACAGGCCTCCACCAGCCACCGCACCAGCCCTAAATAGCTCCCAGGCAGAGCCCCTCCAGGCCACAGCCGAACTATGAGGCCCTTCATGGCCTGTTCGGCCGCCTTGTGGAGCTCGACCAGTTGCTTCAGCTGGTCGCTCAGGGGCACGGGGTGTCCAGCCTCAGCATACTGAGACCAGAACACCTTCTCTGTCGAGCTACCCTCCTCGGCTCGATAGAATGCGGCGGCATCGGACACACTCCGGGGAAGATCTGCGAACGCTCCTGGAGAGCTCCGGATTCGGGTAAGTAACAAGTAACTCATGTTTATGTGTTTGCTTTGCATAAAGAATGCCTTACCCGCTGCTATATTCTTCACCTCATCCAACTCCTGGAGGGGCTTCTGGGATTCGGCCTTGGCAGATTTGGCATTTTCAATAGCCACTGCGAGCTCGGACGCTCACACCTTTGAGTCAAGCTCCAAACTCTCATGTTTTTCCATGAGAGCCTGGAGCTCTTGCCGTACCTTGCCAACCTCGGCATCATACTTCTCCCGCTCGGTGCGCTCCGTGGCCGCCCTCTTCTCGGCCTCGACCAGCGCTTGCTTAAGGGTCGCCACCTCAGACGTGGCCCCTACAATAGCCATGATAATCCTGTCATTTTTTGCAATTGCACCTTTATATATATATATATATATAAACAAGGTATTTCTTACCTTCATTGTCCTCGAGCTGCTTCTTGGCACGGCCGAGCTCTTGCTCAGACCGCTCGAGGTTCTGCTTTGGCGTGTCCACTTCCGCAGTCAGTGCGGCGGATGCAAGCAGAGAAGCCTGCATACGCATATTGACTCCTTTTTGTTAGACTCCTGCGAATTTTATTTGATCCTCTATTCGGCTTTTCTTCCCGAACGCCAAAGAGAGCATCAGGGGCTACTGTCTATGCGGTAATATTATTTACACATTTTTTACTTACCTCAAAGCTTGTTAGAAGGCTAGTACAAGCTTCAGTCAGTCCGCTCTTGGCGGACTGAACCTTCTGGACCACCGCACTCATAATGGTGCGGTGCTCCTCGTCGATGGAGGCGCCTTGGAGCGCCTCCAACAGATTGTCCGACGCCTCCAGATGGACGGGGGTCACCGGCATGGTGGGCTTGCTCCTCTTGGAAGGAGGTCCCCCGCCGGACTCTGGAGCTTTGAAGGTTCCGGAGCGGTGTCCGGCCTAGAGCCGGACTTGGAGCCCTGGGGGGTTTCATCCCCTTTACTCCTGGAGTCCGGGAGGTCGCCTTGCGGCGCCTCCAGGACCACCTCCTCCCGGCTTGGAACCTGTTGGGACAACACTTCGGTGTCATCCGTAGGGCGGGGGGAGGAAGCCGTCGGAAGCGAGTTCACATCCGACGAGTCCAGTGAGCCGCTCGACGACGCGTCGAGACGGTCTTTGGGTGGGCTGCATAAACATATTCGACATAAGGGAAAGCTATGCAATAAACGAATGTTATGAATTACTCTGGTATTCGGATACTTACGATTTTGCCAGGGGCTTGGCCCTGGGCGGCCACTCCTCTCCGCCGTTGTTGGCGTCGGTGGAGTAGTCCGGAGGAAGGGTTTTCCCCTTCTTGGACCCTCCGGCCTTCCTTTTCTTCTCTCCTCCCGCTAGAGGGGGAGAGGTCTCTTCTTCTTCCCCCTTGTCTTCATGGGAGGAATGCACCTCGGAACCGTCGGATGATGGATCCGACACCTCCTGGCGCCGGGCACTCTTTCGAGTCCCCATGGCCTTTTTCGCGGCCTTCTTCTCCGGCACCACATAGGGTGCCGGAACCAACAGCTTCGCCAAGCGAGCGTCCGCTGGGCCTTCGGGCAAAGGAGCCGGACAGTTGATCTGTCCGGACGTCACCTGCCAATCATGTCAAAGGTAAGGGAGCTTAGATCCCTCATGGAGTCAAACTATGAAAAACTGATACCCTGTAAAAGGAAAAAAAACAGCCTACCGCATGAGCGTGACGCTGCGTACTGAATCCGCAATCCTCGGTAGCGGATGCGGGGGCCTCGGCGCCCTTGAAAAGCACCTTCCAGGCATCTTCGTACGTCGTGTCAAAGAGCCTGCTCAGAGTTTGGTGCCGCGCCGGGTCGAACTCCCACAGGTTGAAAGCCCGTTGTTAACACGGGAGGATCAGGCGGATGAGCATAACCTGGACTACATTGACAAGTTTGAGCTTCTTGTCCACCAGGGTTTGGACGCATGTTTGGAGTCCGGTCAGCTCTCCTTTTTTACCCCACGACAGGCCCGTATCCTTCCAGGAGGTGAGCCACGTAGGGGATCCGGATCGAAACTCAGGGGGTGCGAACCATTCGGGGTCGCGCGGCTCGGTGATGTAAAACCACCCCGATTGCCACCCCTTCAGGGTCTCCACAAAGGAGCCCTCGAGCCATAAGACGTTGGCCATCTTGCCCACCATGGCGCCTCCGCACTCCGCCTGGTTGCCGCGCACCACCTTCGGCTTGACATTGAAAGTCTTGAGCCATAGGCCGAAATGGGGGCGGATGCGGAGGAAAGCCTCGCACAGGACGATAAACACCGAGATGTTGAGGACAAAGTTCGGGGCCAGATCGTGGAAATCCAGGCCATAGTAGAACATGATCCCCCGGACAAATGGGTGAAGAGGAAAGCCCAGTACGCGGAGGAAATGGGGGAGGAACACCACCCTCTCATGGGGCCTAGGGGTGGGGATGAGCTTCCCCTTTTCGGGAAGCCGGTACGCAATGTCGTTAGACAAGTATCCGGCCTTCCTCAGTTTTTTGATGTGTCCCTCCGTGACGGAGGAGACTATCCACTTGCCTCCCGCTCCGAACATGGCTGGAGAAGGTTGAGGTGGGGAGTGCGTACTTGGGAGCTGGATCTCGAGTGCGCAAGAATGGATAAGCAAGGGAGGAAGAAGGCATAGGTGAAAAGGTGGATCCTTATCCCCTTATATGGGTGGACACAACTACGTGTCCCCACCAGCCTGGTAAAACTCGCTTATCTCCAAGCGCCGTAATCAATGGCGCGGTTGGGTTACCCATGCCTGTATTGATGAGAATCCCGGTATAAGGGGACACGATCTCTGCTTTAACAAGACGTACCAAGGAAACCGCCTCGCATGACGCGCTGAGGTGGGATAATGAAACGACTCGGATAAAGGCTTGGCCGTGGTGTGTCACACTACGGAATACGTCAGCAGATTAGATTTGTGTAAATATTTTTCTCTCTATGGCAATATGTGGAAACTTATTTTGTAGAGCCGGACACTATCTTTGTGTTCAAAATCTTCTATGAAGTACTTGGAGGAGGAACCCGCCTTGCAATGCCAAAGACAATCTGCGCGCCGGACTCGTCATCATTGAAGCCTGGTTCAGGGGCTACTGAGGGAGTCCTGGATTAGGGGGTGTTCGGATGGCCGGACTATACCTTCAACCGGACTCCTGGACTATGAAGATACAAGATTGAAGACTTCATCACGTGTCCGGAACGGACTTTCCTTGGCGTGGAAGGCAAGCTTGGCGATACGGATATGCATATCTCCTACCATTGTAACCGACTTTGTGTAACCCTAACCCTCTCCGGTGTCTATATAAACCGGAGGATTTTAGTCCGTAGGACAACATACACAACAACAATCATACCATAGGCTAGCTTCTAGGGTTTAGCCTCTCCGATCTCGTGGTAGATCTACTCTTGTACTACCCATATCATCAATATTAATTAAGCAGGACGTAGGGTTTTACCTCCATCGAGAGGGCCCGAACCTGGGTAAAACTTCGTGTCCCTTGCCTCCTGTTACCATCCGGCCTAGACGCATAGTTCGGGACCCCCTACCCGAGATCCGCCGGTTTTGACACCGATAGGGCCCACGAGGCAGGGGGCGCGCCCAGGGGGTAGGCGTGCCCCCCACCCTCGTGGACAGGGTGTGGCCCCCCTGACGTGGATTCTTCTTCCAGTATTTTTATATATTCCAAAAATAATCTCCGTTGATTTTCAAGTCATTCCGAGAACTTTTATTTTTGCACAAAAATAACACCATGGCAATTCTACTGAAAACAACATCAGTCCGGGTTAGTTCCATTCAAATAATGCAAGTTAGAGTCCAAAACAAGGGCAAAAGTGTTTGGAAAAGTAGATACGACGGAGACGTATCACTACATTACAGAACGAGTAAAGAGACTTGCCGGTAACGAGATTGAACTAGGTATGAGGATACCGATGACAAAGATCTTCGTAGAATATGTAGGAGCCAATATGAGCATCCCGGTTCCGCTATTGGTTATTGACCGGAGATGTGTCTCGGTCATGTCTACATAGTTCATAGTTCTCGAACCCATAGGGTCCGCACGCTTAAGTTCGATGACGATTTGTATTATGAGTTATGTGATTTGATAACCGAAGTTTGTTCAGAGTCCCAGATGAGATCACAGACATGACAAGGAGTCTCGAAATGGTCGAGAGGTAAATATTCATATATTGGTAGGTTACATTCGGACACAGGAATGGTTTCGGGAAGTTTCGGAGTACCGGGGGTTACCGGACCCCCCCCCCCCCGGGAATTGGTGGGCCGTCATGGGCCTTAGTGGAAAGGAGAGGAGGGTCGCAAGGGATGCCGCCCCCCCTTGGCCAGTCCAAATTGGACTAGGGAGGGGGCGGCGCCCCCCTCTTTCCTTCTCCCTTCCTCCTCCTTCCCTCTCCCCCTCTCTTGGAAAGGAAGGGAACTCCAACTAGGATTGGGAATCCTAGTTGGACTCCCTATGGCACGCGCCCCCCTATGGCCGGCCTCCTCCTCCCCCCTCCTTCATAAACGTGGGCAGGGGCACCCTAAAGAACAACAGACAATCTCTTAGCTGTATGCGGTGCCCCTCCATAGTTTACCACCCCGGTCATATCGTCGTAGTGCTTTGGCGTAGCCCTGCGCCGATAACTTCATCATCACCGTCGCCACGCCGTCGTTCTGACGGAACTCTCCCTCGGCCTCAACTGGATCAAGAGCTCGAGGGACGTCATCATGCTGAACGTGTGCCGAAGACAGAGGTGTCGTACGTTCGGTGCTTGGATTGGTTGGATGATGAAGACGTTCGACTACATCAACCGCGTTACTAAACGCTTCCGCTTTCGGTCTATGAGGGTACATGGACACACTCTCCCCTCTCGTTGCTATGCATCTCCTAGATAGATCTTGCATGATCGTAGGATTTTTTTCGAAATACCGCATTCTGCAACAGTGGTATCCGAGCCAGGTCTATGCGTAGATGTTATATGTACGAGTAGAACACAAAGAGTTGTGGGCGATAATAGGCATACTGCTTACCACCAACATCTTACTTTGATTCGGTGGTATTGTTGGATGAAGCGGCCTAGACCGACATTACATGACCTCGTTCATGAGACTGGTTCTACCGACGTGCTTTGCGCACATGTGGCTGGCGGGTGTCTATTTCTCCAACTTTAGTTGAACCGAGTTTGACTACGGCCGGTCCTTGTTGAAGGTTAAAACAACACACTTGACGAAAAATCATTGTGGTTTTGATGCGTAGGTAAGAACGGTTCTTGCTAGAAGCCCGTAGCAGCCACGTAAAACTTGCAACAACAAAGTGGAGGACGTCTAACTTGTTTTTGCAGGGCATGTTGTGATGTGATTCGTCAAGACGTGATGAGATATAAATTGTTGTATGAAATGATCATGTTTTGTAGAAGTTATCGGCAACTGGCAGGCGCCTTATGGTTGTCGCTTTATTGTATGAAATGCAATCGCCATGTAATTGCTTTAGTTTATCACTAAGCGGCAGCGACAGTCGTGGAAGCAATAGTTGGCGAGAGGACAACGATGCTACGATGGAGACCAAGGTGTCAAGCCGGTGACGATGGAGATCATGACGGTGATTTGGAGATGGAGATCAAAGGCACAAGATCACAACGGCCATATCATGTCACATATTTTGATTGCATGTGATGTTTATCCTTTATGCATCTTATTTTGCTTAGTACGACGGTAGCATTATAAGATGATACCTCACTAAATTTCAAGGTACAAGTGTTCTCCCTGAGTATGCACCGTTGCTATAGTTTGTCATGCGGAGACACCACGTGATGATCGGGTGTGATAAGCTCTACGTTCACATACAACGGGTGCAAGCCATTTTTGCATGTGTAGAATACTCGGGTTAAACTTGACGAGCCTAGCACATGTAGATATGGCCTCGGAACACTGAGACCGAAAGGTCGAACGTGAATCATATAGTAGATATGATCAACATAGTGATGTTCACCATTGGAAACTACTCCATCTCACGTGATGATCGTACATGGTTTAGTTGATATGGATCACATGATCATTTAGATGACTAGAGGGATGTCTATCTAGGTGGGAGTTCTTAAGTAATATGATTAATTGAACTTTAATTTATCATGAACTTAGTACCTAATAGTATTTGCATGTCTATGTTGTTGTAGATCAATGGCCCATGCTACCGTTCCCTTGAATTTTAATGCATTCCTAGAGAAAGCTAAGTTGAAAGATGATGGTAGCAACTACACGGACTAGGTCCGTAACTTGAGGATTATCCTCATTGCTGCACAGAAGAATTACGTCCTGGAAGCACCACTAGGCGCAAGACCCACTCTAGGAGCAACCCCGGACGTTGTGAATGTCTCGCAGGGCAGAGATGATGACTACTCAATAGTTCAGTGTGCCATGCTTTACGGCTTATAATCAGGAATTCAAAGACGTTTTGAACGTCATGGAGCATATGAGATGTTCCAGGAGTTGAAGTTAATATTTCAAGCAAATGCCCGAGTTGAGAGATATGAAGTCTCCAATAAGTTCTATAGCTGCAAAATGGAGGAGAATAGTTTTGTCAGTGAACATATACTCGGAATGTCTGGGTACCACAACCACTTGACTCAACTAGGAGTTAATCTTCCTGATGATAGTGTCATTGATAGAGTTCTTCAATCACTGCCACCAAGCAACAAAAGCTTCATGATGAACTATAATATGCAAGGGATGGATAAGACAATTCTCGAGGTCTTCGCGATGCTAAAGGCTGTAGAGGTAGCAATCAAGAAGGAGCATCAAGTGTTGATGGTTAACAAGACCACTAGTTTCAAGAAAAGGGCAGAGGGAAGAAGGGGAACTTCAAGAAGAACGGCAAGCAAGTTGCTCCTCAAGTGAAGAAGCCTAAGTCTGGACCTAAGCTTGAGACTGAGTGCTTCTACTGCAAAGGTATTGGTCACTGGAAGCGGAACTGCCCCATGTATTTGGCGGATAAGAAGGATGACAAAGTGAAAGGTATATTTGATATACATGTTATTGATGTGTACCTTACTAATGCTCGTAGTAGCGCCTGGGTATTTGATACTGGTTTTGTTGCTCATATTTGCAAATCGAAACACGGGCTACAGATTGAACGAAAATTGGCTAAGGACGAGGTGAAGATGCGCGTGGGAAATGGTTCCAAAGTCGATGTGATCGCCATCGGCACGCTACCTCTACATCTACCGTCGGGATTAGTTTTAGACCTATTTGGTGCCAGCGTTGAGCATGAACATTATATCTGGATCTTGTTTAATGCGAGACGGTTATTCATTTAAATCAGAGAATAATGGTTGTTCTATTTATATGAGTAATATCTTTTATGGTCATGCACCCTTGATGAGTGGTCTATTTTTTTTGAATCTCGATTGTAGTGATACACATATTCATAATATTGAAGCCAAAAGATGCAAAGTTAATAATGATAGTGCAACTTATTTGTGGCACTACCGTTTAGGTCATATTGGTGTAAAGCGCATGAAGAAACTCCATGCTGATGGGCTTTTGGAATCACTTGATTATGAATCACTTGATGCTTGCAAACCATGCCTCATGGGCAAGATGACTAAGACTCCATTATCCGGAACAATGGAGCGAGCAACTGACTTATTGGAAATAATACTTACTGATGTATGCGGTCCGATGAGTGTTGAGGCTTGCGGCGGCTATCGTTATTTTCTGACCTTTACAGATGATTTGAGCAGATATGGGTACATCTACTTGATGAGACATAACTCTGTAACATTTGAAAAGTTCAAAGAATTTCAGAGTGAAGTAGAAAATCATTGTAACAAGAAAATAAAGTTTCTACGATCTGATCGTGGAGGTGAATATTTGAGTTATGAGTTTGGTCTTCATTTGAAACAATGTGGAATAGTTTCGCAACTCACGCCACCTAGAACACCACAACGTAATGGCGTGTCCGAACGTCGTAACCGTACTTTATTAGATATGGTGCGACCTATGATGTCTCTTACTGATTTACCGCTATTGTTTTGGGGTTATGCTTTAGAGACGGCTGCATTCACGTTAAATAGGGCACCATCTAAATCCGTTGAGACGACACCATATGAACTTTGGTTTAGCAAGAAACCTAAGCTTCCATTTTGTAAGTTTGGGGCTACGATGCTTATGTGAAAAAGCTTCAACCTAATAAGCTCGAACCCAAATTGGAGAAATGTGTCTTCATAGGATACCCAAAGGAAACTGTTGGGTACACCTTCTATCATAGATCCAAAGGCAAGATATTCGTTGCTAAGAATGGATCCTTTCTAGAGAAGGAGTTTCTCTCGAAAGAAGTGAGTGGGAGGAAAGTAGAACTTGATGAGGTAATTGTACCTTCTCCCGAATTGGAAAGTAGTTCACCACAAAAATTAGTTCTAGTGATTCCTACACCAATTAGCGAGGAAGCTAATGATGATGATCATGAAACTTCTGATCAAGTTACTACCGAACCTCGTAGGTTGATGTCGCTTGAAGCTACGTGGGTATTTCCCCAAAGAGGAAGGGATGATGCAGCACAACGGCGGTAGGTATTTCCCTCAGATATGAAACCAAGGTTATCGAACCAGTAGGAGAACCAAGCAACACAACATAAATAGCGCCTGCACCCAGATAACAAATCCTCGCAACCCGACATGTTAAAGGGGTTGTCAATCCCTTTCCGGGTACGGCGCCTCAAGATAGGCAAACAGACGTGAGATAAATTTGTAGTAGATTGATAGATCGAACGCCAAATAAAATAAATAAGGAAAAATTGCAGCAAAGTATTTTTGGGATTTTGGATTAATAGATCTGAAAATAAAAGCAAATAAAAAGTAGATCGCAAAGGAAAATATATGAGGAAGAAGACCCAGGGGTCGTAGGTTTCACTAGTGGCTTTTCTCGAGAAAAATAGCAAACGACGGGTAAACAAATTACTGTTGGGAAATTAATAGAACCTCGGATAATTATGATGATATCCAGGCAATGATCATTATATAGGCATCACATCCAAAATTAGTAGACCGACTCCTGCCTGCATCTACTACTATTACTCCACACATCGACCACTATCCAGCATGCATCTAGTGTATTAAGTTAATGGAGAAACGGAGTAATGCAATAAGAACGATGACATGATGTAGACAAGATCTATCTATGTAGAGATAGACCCCATCATTTTATCCTTAGTAGCAACGATACATATGTGTTGTTTCCCTTTCTGTCACTGGGATCAAGCACCGTAAGATCGAACCCACTACAAAGCACCTCTTCCCATTGCAAGATAAATAGATCAAGTTGGCCAAACAAAACCCAAATATCAAAGAAGAAATACGAGGCTATAAGAAATCATGCATATAAGAGATCAAAGAAACTCAAATAACTTTCATGGATATAGAAAGATTGATTTGATCATAAACTCGAAGTTCATCGATCCCAACAAACACACCGCAAAAGAGTTACATCATATGGATCTCCAAGAGACCATTATATTGAGAATCAAGAGAGAGATGAAGCCATCTAGCTACTAACTATGGACCCGAAGGTCTACAAAGAACTACTCACGCATCATCGAAGAGGCACCAATGGAGGTGGTGAACCCCATCCGAGATGGTGTCTAGATTGGATCTGGTGGTTCTGGACTCTGCAGCTGCTAGATGAATATTTTGTCGACTCCCCTAGGGTTCTGGGATTTTGGGGGTATTTATAGAGCAAAGAGTCGGTCAGGGGGCCACCCGAGCTGGGCATGACTCACCAGGGCGCGCTTGGGCCTCCTGGCGTGCCCTGGTGGGTTGTGTCCCCCTCGGGGCACCCCCAGGTGCAGCCAAGGCCTGTTGTGTTCCTTTTGGCCCATAAAAATTCTCCGTAAAGTTCCGTGGCATTTGGACTCCGTCTGATATTGATTTTCTGCGATGTAAAAAACACGGAAAAAACAGGAACTGGCACTTGGCACTATGTCAATAGGTTAGTACCAAAAAATGATATAAAATGACTATAAAATGATTATAAGACATCCAAGATTGATAATATAACAGCATGGAACAATCAAAAATTATAGATACATTGGAGACGTTCAGCATCCCAAGCTTAACTCCTACTCGTCCTCGAGTAGGTAAGTGATAAAAACAGAATTTTTGATGTGGAATGTTGCCTATCATGTCATATCATATTCTTTTCTTTATAGCATGGACAATTGGACTTTTAGCTGTTCAAAGCAATAGTCTAGTTTTGACATGATAATTTAGATACTCAAGCATATCAACAAGCAACCATGTCTTTCAAAATATTAACGCTAAAATAAGCTATCCCTAGCCCATCATGCTCAAACATTGATCCATTCATGAAACACACTCGAATATTAGCTACACCCAATACTTAAGTATGATCATATTGCCTCCTAGTTGGTGCTTTTTATAAGAGAATATGGAGACTCAAATTCAAAAATAAAAATTGCATAAAGTAAAAGAAAGGCCCTTCGCAGAGGGAAGTAGGGATTTGTAGAGGTGCCAGAGCTCAAAGCAAAAAACTTAGAGATAAAAACATTTTGGGAGGTGTATCCATCCCACCAACGAAAATGACTTAGAGTTCCCAATACTTTCCATGCATAGATATATCATAGGCGGTTCCCAAACAGAAAATAAAGTTTATTCCTTTTTCCACCATACTTTCACTTCCCATGGCTAACCGTATCCATGGGTGCCCTCCATACCAACACTTTCCAAAGAATTTATTATTTGACAACATAAAGTAAATTCAATTTTTTTGCATTTTGGGACTGGGCATCCCTAATACCTTTGCCTTACTCTCGTGCAATGACAAGTGAATAAACACTCATCTTGAGAATAACACATCTAGTATGGAAAATGTTAGCCACCCCTCACCGCTCCGCGAGCGAAACAAACACACAAAAGAGAAGTTTATTTTGAAAATTAGAGATGACACATGCAAATTTGCTTAGACCGGCAAAAGAATACCACATATAGGTAGATATAGTGGACTCATGTGGCAAAACTGGGTTAAGGTTTTTGGATGCACAAGTAGTGATCATACTTAGTGCAAAATGAAGACTAGCAAAAGATTGGGAAGCGACCAACTAAGAAACGAATAATCTCATAAGCAAGCATTAAGCATAAATAACACCGAATAATGCACCACAAGTAGGATATAATTTCATTGCATGACTACTAACTTTTATACTTGCATAGGGAATCACAAACCTTAACACCAATATTATTACTAAAGCATAATTACTCATCAAGATGACTCACATATCACATCATCATATCTCAAAACTATTACTAAGAATCAAGTTTATTTTGTCCAATGATCTTGATGAAAGTTTTTATTATATCCTTCATGGAAATCTACCACTTTGGGACTAATTTTCATGTATTGCTTTTGACAGGCTCCAACAAATATAAGTGAAGATCATGAGCATAATAAATTTTTCTTTCTCTCAAATTAATTTAAGTGAAGCAAGAGAGAATTTATTGAAAATTTTACTAACTCTCAAACCAATCTAAGTGAAGCAAGAGAGCATCTCTTCAGCAATACTAAAGCACACCGTGCTCAAAAAGATATAAGTGAAGCACTAGAGCAAGTCCATTTCTCATAAAAATTTAAGTGAAGCAGAGCTAGAGAGCAATTCTAACAAGTCATATCTTCGTAGTGCTTAGGCGAAGTCCTGCGCCGGTAACTTCATCATCACTATAACATCCCAAATTTTCAATTTGGAATGTTATACGTAGGTCATTCATGCATATCATATTTTATTTGCATTTCGTTTCACGATCCTCGAAATCCTAAGCAACTCAAGGACCCTCGGAGAGAGTTGGGGATTTCACGGTTTTCATATTAGAATTTTATCAAATATCGAAACAAGGATCATTTGTTTTATTATTTTTCTCTCTGAAAATATTTCATATAAAAATATAAGAGAGGAGATAATATAACTTCTCCAAAATAAATGAAATATAGGAGGAAAAATATTAAAGTCAAATGTTTGATTTTATTCGGATTTTATTGCTATTTTATTTGCATAGGAAAAATTTATGCATTTTAAAAAAATGCATTTTAGGCCAAGAAAATGTTCACCTTGATCTAAATATTTTATTTAGATGGTGAAAATTTGTTTTGGTATTTTTAGATTTTTTTATTTATTTTCTATGATTTCTTTTCGGCGGAATATGTTTAAAAAAGAGAAAGCCCGCTGGACCGAACTGGGTCGCGGCCCAGCTGGCCCAGCCAGCCCCGCACCGCCATCGTCTCCGAGCCGGACAACTCGAGGGAGTCCGAGCCGCCGTCGCCGCCATGGCTTCGGCCCTCCCGCAAGCCGCCTCCCCTCCCCTTTAAAAGCCGGACCCGGGGCCCCCTTGGAGCCCCAAGTCGCCGCCGCCAGCCCCGCCGCCTCGCACGCCGCCGCTCGCCGACTGCTGTTGCGCCGCCGCCGAGTCGCTGCCCCGCCGCCCGCTCGCCGGAAGCTACCGGAGCCGCGCCAGAGTTTGCAAATCTCGCCGCTCGGTTTTTTTTGGGTTTAGGTAAAAACAGTTGGTTTTAAAAAAAACCTAGTTGCGTTTTTTAGACCTGTTCGTTGGTTTTCTCGGTTTAGTTTATTTAGCGGACGTTTGTCCGTACGGGTTTTCGCCCGTTAGTCGCAGACAACAAACGTTCGTTCGTTAGCCTGTTCGTTCGTCTTTCTTTTTCTCAGGTTTTTCGCGATTATTTTCGATCGCGATTTCTGATCCGATTTTTGTTTTAGTTTATCTTTTCGCTCGTTTATCGGAATCAGGTGATTCAAGCGCCTAGATCTTCGTCTCGAAGCCCTCTTTCTGTTTAACCAACTTGAACAAGATTTTGGTACTGTAAAATTTGACTTTAGTCCAGATTAGAAATCGGATCTTGTTTCTTTCACAGTTTGTGTTTCGTCGCTCCGTTTGATTTGATTCTTTTTGCAAACCGGAGTTCTTAAGTTGAACTTTCTGGTTAATTCTTCTTATTTGAGTTTTATATGTGCATCTTTGCTTGATTGCTTATGTATGCTATTGTTTGTTTGCGATAGAACACCCGGAGTGCGAAGCGTGCTACTACGAGTCCCTAGGTTTTGCGGATCATCAGCAAGGCAAGTAACACATTGATCATACTCTTTTCATACCCAGTTTTTATGCATTAGTTCCAATCAGCAAACACTGCATGTTTAGGATGTGATTAACCTGTGGGTTTAGGAAGTAGTTGATGAGGTAGAACCTAATGCCCTGTTTTGTTATCCAACCTTGGGAGTTATTTCTACGTTATGCTTATATTGCCATGCTATGCTCATAGACGTGGATTGGGTTTGAGTGTATCAATGACAGATGTGAGATGCTAATTAATGGTTCAACTTAAGGTGGAAACTTTAATGCACATCTGGGTGGATTGCTTGTTTGGGCACCTGGAGAATCCAGTGTTGTCCTAGGATATCCCGGAGTACCCGTGTGATCTTCCTACGGTCCGCCACCCAGGCTCAAAGGGATCTTAAGACTATTCATGCTAGAAACTTCCGTGTGTAGCCACAAGCCATTATGGGCTCTGGCATAGTTGAGTATGTTGCATGACCTCTTTCAGTGGTGGGCTAGCAGATGTAGGGGAAAGTAGGTGTAACTGTCCACCCAGAGTAAAGAGTTAGTGTTTCTGAAAGACTGTGTCTCGGTCATCCGTTTCTCAAACACCATGTAGTGCGAGAAATCCAACGGAGGAGATCGAGTCTTGTGGGGAAAAGTGTGCAAACCTCTGCAGAGTGTACAATCTAATCATGGTTAGCCGTGTCCCCGGTTATGGACATCTTGAGTATCTAGTACTTGGATTTTCCTATTGTATCTCATCACTCTTAATTAAATTGTTGGGTTGATAATTACTTTTAATTGGGATTGAGTTGGAGGAACCTTCTCAATGATGTTTCAACCACCATGATAGTTAAATAAAATTTATTCCTTTGTTGTAGGGAAAAATTGGCTTTTCACAAAAACAATATAACCATAGAGCCTCCACCAGCCATATATGCATATAGTGATAGCCTATTTCTGTTCATTGCTCTACTGTGTTATTTTGCCAGCATATTCCATGTGCTGACCCATTTTCGGGTTGTAACGTATCATGTTGCAGACTTTTCAGACGAAGAGTAAGGTTCGCTAGGTCGTTGCCGTACAGCTCAGCTATGCTGTTGGAGTTGATGGACTCATTTTATCTTCCAAGCCTTCCGTTGTTATCGTGTTAGTTGGCCTTAAGCCATATTTATTGTAATAAGTTCTCTTTGGAGACCTTTGATGTAAGAAGTGTGTGATTGCTACTCTATTATAAATCATTCGAGTACTGTGTATGTCAGCATTACCGATCCAGGGATGACACTGAAGCACAGAGACTTGGCCGTTTGAGGTCGGGTCGCTACAAGATGGTATCAGAGCACAGTGTAGGACATGACCACTAAGCTAAAGCCCTAGATCACTACTCTCTTCTCATTTCTGACTCCTCTCCATTTTCTACTCTTTAGGATGCCGGACGCAAGAAACAAGTTTGCACAACCGGATGAAGAAGCACCTTTTGGACGACACTTGAAGGAAGTCACTAAGTACCTGAACATTGGAATACCAAGCTTCACCGGAACTTACAATGCCACTTTACCAGAAGAGGAGCGTTGGATGATTCAAGTTCAAGTTCCAGGAAGGACATTCACGCCAGTCACTGAGCCAATAGAGTTTTCTTTTGATGCACCAACCTGGAGTCTAGGAAAGAGTATGGCAGCCCACATCACCATGGGACGCATTGGAGAAGTTTACCGGAAGTATCTCAAGGATACTATCTACCAGATTTGTGGGCGCCGAGATGAGCAATGGGAGATGATTAGCACCAGGAAGGATAGATCCATTGCAGCTTTCATCCAGGAGTTAAACCAGCACATACGTCGCCAGGAGAACCAGATGTGCGCAGGCATGATAGATCTGAAGAAAGCAATGACAAGGATCACGGAGCTGGAGGAAGAAATCAAGGCTACTCGTGAAGATTATGAGGAGGAAATCGTCGTACTAGTGGATAAGAATGACGACCTGACAAGGAAGCTGGGAGTATTCATGGGAGACCCCGCGCCAGGAGGAGAAGACGACGAACCCAAGGAGATTCATTTTGAAGACTACATCATCATCGACGACACCGACTCTAACCCCGACGACAGCGATGATGACTTTGAAGATGAAGCTGGAGCAGACATCATGGAGTCTTCGACCGATCAAAATTTCTAGTCGACCACCATATTAGTAGTAGTATTCCACCATGTATGAAGTATAGTTCGAGCACTTTTGTAACGATAGTTCTAGACCGATTGTATGCCATTGCTTGATTGATTGAGTGATATGATTATGTTTGTCTCATGTGCATATGGGTAGTGTTTTCTCACTAGACCTCATTCTATTCTATTCTCTTCCCTCTAAAACCCCGGATGCCTTCAAGACGTGACCCCGGATTTGCCTTTCCACCGGAGCTCACTCAGTTGATCCAGCAACAGAATACCTTGATGCGGTTGTTAGTTCAAAACCAAGGCAACAACAACAACAACAACAACCCACCGCCACCACCACCAGTTGACAACTTAGCTCGTTTTCTGAGGTTACAGCCGTCGGTGTTTTCCAGTAGCACCAAGCCAATAGTTGCGGATGACTGGCTATGCCGGATTGGAAGGGAGTTGACCACCGCTGGTTGCCCTGATGCAGAGAAGGTGTGTTTTGCCGCACACCAATTGGATGGACTAGCAACCTCATGGTGGGAGAATTACACCGTCACCTATCCCATAGCCACTGTTACATGGGACCACTTCCAGCAAGCATTCCGCACAGCCCATGTCTCAGCAGGAGCTATGAGCATGAAGAAGCGTGAGTTTCGCAACTTACGCCAAGGGAACCATACTATGGGGCAGTACGTGGATGAATTTAGTAAGCTATCTCGTTATTCCCCTGATGATGTGGCCACAGATGCTGCAAAGCAGGAGAAGTTTATGGAAGGGCTGAATGATGAGATGAGCATGCAGTTGATGGTGGCAACATTTAACAACTACCGGGAGTTGGTAGACAAGGCTCTTATGATTGAAGGGAAGCAGCAACAAATTGAGAGCCGCAAAAGGAAGTATGGACAAGGAAGGTACAACTCAGGAGCTCAGCAGAAGCCTCGTTTAACCCCGAACTCAGGAGGACTTGTCCATAACCATGGAGGTCACACTCACAATGGAGGGAGTTGTCACAACCACAGTGGCCCCAAGAATGGAAACGGGAATGGAGCAGGTAATAATCAGAACCGCTCTAACCCAGCCACACCCGCCAAGAAGGACCTAAGTCACATTACTTGTTTCAAGTGCGGGAAGACTGGACACTACGCCACTGAGTGCCCTGAAGCGAAGAATGGTAATGGTAATGGAAGCGCTGGGAAGAAGCCCAACCCTTTCAACAGGGGACAAGTGAACCACGTGAACGTGGAGGAGGTTGAGGAGCAGCCTGATGCAGTTATCGATAAGTTTCTGGTTAAGTCATTTACTGCAATCGTTCTTTTTGATACCAGTGCATCGCATTCATACATAGCAAGGGGTTCGTGGATAAGTATAAACTGCCCACTAAAGTACTCAGGACACCCATGTTAGTAAGTTCACCAGGAGCGGAGTATATGGCAAGCCAAGGATGCTTTCAGATGCCATTGACCATAGGAAGCCATATTTTCCCTTCAGACCTGATAATTTTGGAGTCACAAGGATTGGATGTGATACTGGGACTGGATTGGCTATCGATGTATGGGGGAAACATCGATTGCGCGAGTAAGTCGATTTTGCTCACCACCCCAGAGGGAAAAAGGATCAAGTATGTACCTAGGCATGCGCCTAGGAGGAGCCAAGTAAATACCCTCACGGGAGTTGTTCAGGAGGAAGTACCTGTAGTGAAGGATTACCCAGATGTTTTTCCAGAGGAGTTACCAGGCATGCCGCCGGATCGAGACATCGAGTTTTTGATAGAGCTATTGCCAGGCACCAGGCCAATATCAAAGAGACCCTACCAAATGCCCGCAAATGATCTAGAAGAGATCAAGAAGAAGATTAAGGAGTTGTTGGAGAAAGGTTATATTCGAAGAAGTTCATCACCATGGGGAGCCCCAGTGCTCTTGGTTGAGAAGAAGGATAAATCTTTGAGAATGATTGTTGATTATCGTGCGTTGAATGAAGTGACGATCAAGAACAAGTACCCACTGCCGATGATCAACGATTTATTTGACCATTTGACAGGAGCTAAAGTGTTTTTGAAGATCGATCTGCCATCAGGATATCACCAGCTGAAGATTCGAGAGAAGGATATACCTAAGACGGCTTTCACCACAAGGTACGGGTTGTATGAGTATACGGTCATGTCTTTTGGATTGACTAACGCCCATGCCTACTTCATGAGTATGATGAACAAGGTGTTCATGGAGTTCTTGGATAAGTTCGTTGTAGTGTTCATTGATGATATCTTGGTATACTCGAAGAATGAAGAGGAGCACAAGGAGCATCTACGTATGGTTCTGGAGAAGCTCAGAGAACATTATATGCAAAGTTCAGTAAATGTGAGTTTTGGTTGAAGGAATTGGATTCCTTGGACATGTTATATCAGGAGAGGGTATAGTCGTGGATCCCACCAAGGTTCAGTCAGTCACTGAGTGGTTGGCACCCACCTCAGTTGGAGAGATCCGTAGTTTTCTTGGACTCGCGGGATACTATCGGAGATTTATTGAGAATTTCTCTAAGATTGCAAAGCCTATGACGGCATTGTTGAAGAAGGACACTAAGTTCCATTGGACTGATGAATGTGAAGCAAGTTTCCAGAAGTTGAAGAAACGATTGACTTCAGCCCCAGTGCTGATTCTGTCAGATATACGCAATGACTTCCAAGTGTATTGCGATGCTTCACGCTTAGGACTTAGAGGAGTACTGATGCAAGACGGAAGAGTGGTTTTGTATGCCTCATGACAACTGAAACCGCATGAGTTAAATTATGCCACGCATGATTTGGAGTTAGCAACTGTGGTGCACGCGCTCAAGACCTGGAGACATTTTATCATTGGAAACCATTGCGATGTATACACGGATCACAAGAGTTTGAAGTACATATTCACCCAGAAGGAGCTTAACCTCAGGCAGAGGAGATGGCTGGAGCTCATAAAAGATTATGATATGAAGTTGCACTATCATCCATGCAAGGAAAATGTCGTAGCAGACGCTTTGAGCTAGAAGACTTACGTCAACACCCTTGTAAGCGGAGGAATGCCAAAGGAGTTGGTAGAAGATCTTAGGGAGCTACGTTTGGAGATAGTTCCTAAAGGTTTTGTTGCAGCATTGGAGGTTCAGTCGACATTGTTGGAAAAGATTCAAGCTGCTCAGAAGGATGACAAAAAAATTGCCAAGATAAAGGAGAAGATGAGCGAAGGGAAAGCCAAAGGTTTTCGTGAGGATGAGCACGACACCTTGTGGTTCGAAGACCATATTTTTGTACCCAATAATGCCAAGATCAGGAAGTTGATACTATAGGAAGCTCATGACTCACCATACTCGATACTCCCCGGAAACACCAAGATGTATTTGGATCTGAAGGAACGTTTCTGGTGGACTAGTACGAAGAAGGATATTGCCGAGTATGTAGCCGTATGTGATATATGTCAGAGAGTGAAGGCAGAACATCAGAAGCCAGCAGGATTGCTACAGCCTATGCCGATACCCAAATGGAAGTGGGATAAGCTTGGCATGGATTTTATCACCGGATTGCCCAGGACCAAATCAGGATATGATTCTATATGGGTAGTAGTTGATCGCTTGACCAAAGTGGCTCACTTTATCCCAGTGAAGACCACATATACAAGTGCGAAGTTGGCCAAGATATACATGACCAGGATCGTGTGTCTGCATGCGGTTCCGAGGACCATCGTATCAGATAGAGGAACACAGTTTACCTCAAAGTTTTGGCACCAGCTGCACCAGACCTTGGGTACCCGGCTGGAGTTCAGTGCAGCTTTTCACCCGCAGACAGATGGACAGACCGAGACAGTCAATCAGATTCTGGAGGACATGTTGAGAGCTTGTGCGCTAGACTATGGATCTAGTTGGGATGACAACCTGCCCTACGCGGAGTTCTCATACAACAACAGTTACCAGGCCAGTTTGAACATGGCACCGTTTGAAGCCATGTATGGAAGAAGGTGCAGGACGCCGTTGATGTGGGATGAAGTTGGAGACTGCCGGTTGTTTGGACCAGATTTGATTAAGGAGTCTGAAGAGAACGTTAAGCTAATTCGAGATAGACTGAACTCAGTCCCGACAGAAGAGTTATGCAGATTCAAAACGCAAGGAGGTAGTCTATGAAATCGGAGACAGAGCATATCTGCGAGTATCACCTCTTTGAGGTGTTAAACATTTTGGGGTTAAGGGGAAATTAGCCCTGAGATTTGTGGGATCGTACCGTGTTTTGGAACACATGGGAGAAATTGCCTACAAGTTGGAGTTACCCGAAGGAATGTCAGAAGTACATGACGTGTTTCATGTTTCCCAGTTGAAGAAGTGTCATGCGGAGATGGCCGATATTCCTCTAAGGGATACAGTGCCTCTGGAAGCAATACAATTGGATAGTGATTTGACATATGAGGAGAAACCTGTCAAGATTCTCGAGTTTGCTAGCCGAGTTACTCACAGTAAGGTTGTCAAATTTTGCAAAGTTTAGTGGAGCCACCATACCGAGGATGAAGCCACCTAGGAACGATAGGATGATCTCCGCAAAGACCAACCACACCTATTTCCTAGCCAACCCGAATCTCGATGACGAGATTCATCTTAAGTGGGGTAGGTTTGTAACATCCCAAATTTTCAATTTGGAATGTTATACGTAGGTCATTCATGCATATCATATTTTATTTTCATTTCATTTCGCGATCCTCGAAATCCTAAGCAACTCAAGGACCCTCGGAGAGAGTTGGGGATTGCACGATTTTCATATTAGAATTTTATCAAATATCGAAACAAGGATCATTTGTTTTATTATTTTTATCTCTGAAAATATTTCATATAAAAATATAAGAGAGGAGATAATATGACTTCTCCAAAATACATGAAATATATGAGGAAAATATTAAAGTCAAATGTTTGATTTTATTCGGATTTTATTGCTATTTTATTTGCATAGGAAAATTTTATGCATTTTTGTAAAATTGCATTTTAGGCCAAGAAAATGTTTACCTTGTTCTAAATATTTTATTTAGATGGTGAAATTTTGTTTTGGTATTTTTAGATTTTTATTTATTTTTCTAGGATTTCTTTTCGGTGGAATATGTTTAAAAAAAAGAGAAAGCCCGCCGGACCGAACTGGGCCGCGGCCCAGCTGGCCCAGCCAGCCCCGCGCCGCCGTCGTCTCCGAGCCGGACTCCTCGAGGGAGTCCGAGCTCCCGCTGCTGCCATGGCTTCGCCCCTCCCGCAAGCCGCGTCCCCTCCCCTTTAAAAGACGGACCCGGGGCCCCCTTGGAGCCCTAAGTCACCGCCACCAGCCCCGCCGCCGCACGCCGCTGCCGTGCCGCCCTCCGCCGCCCCGCGCCACACCCCGCCATCGCCCGCGCAGCCTCCCGCTCGCTGGAAGCCGCCGGAGTTCGCAAATCTCGCCGCTCGGTTTTTTCGATTTAGGTAAAAACCGTCGGTTTTTAAAAAAACCCTAGTTTTGTTTTTTAGACCGATTCGTTGGTTTTCTCGGTTTGGTTTATTTAGTGGACGTTCGTCCGTACGTTCGTTTTAACGAACGGTTTTCGCCCGTTAGTCACAGACAACGAACGGTTGTTCGTTAGCCTGCTCGTTCGTTTTTCTTTTTCTCGGGTTTTTCGCGATTATTTTCGATCGCGATTTCTGATCCGATTTTCGGTTTAGTTTATCTCTTTGCTCGTTTATCGAAATCAGGCGATTCAAGCGCCTAGATCTTCGTCTCGAAGCCCTCTTTCTGTTTAACCAACTTGAACAAGATTTTGGTACTGTAAAATTTGACTTTAGTCCATATTAGAAATCGGATCTTGTTTCTTTCGCTGTTTGTGTTTCATCGCTCCGTTTGATTTGATTCTTTTTGCAAACCGGAGTTCTTAAGTTGAACTTTCTGGTTAATTCTTCTTAGTTGAGTTTTATCTGTGCATCTTTGCTTGATTGCTTATGTATGCTATTGTTTGTTTACGATAGAACACCCGGAGTGCGAAGCGTGCTACTACGAGTCCCTAGGTTTTGCGGATCGTCAGCAAGGCAAGTAACACATTGATCATACTCTTTTCATACCCAGTTTTTATGCATTAGTTTCAATCCACAAACACTGCATGATTAGGATGTTATTAACTTGTGGGTTTGGGAAGTAGTTGATGAGGTAGAACCTAATGCCCTATTTTGTTATCCAACCTTGGGAGTTATTTCTATGTTATGCTTATATTGCCATGCTATGCTCGTAGACGTGGATTGGGTTTGAGTGTATCCATGACAGATGTGAGATGCTAATTAATGGTTCGACTTAAGGTGGAAACTTTAATGCACATCTGGGTGGATTGCTTGTTTGGGCACCTAGAGAATCCAGTGTTGTCCTAGGATATCCCGGAGTACCCGTGTGATCATCCTACGGTCCGCCACCCAGGCTCAAAGGGATCTTAAGACTATTCATGCTAGAAACTTCCATGTGCAGCCACAAGCCATTATGGGCTCTGGCATAGTTGAGTATGTTGCATGACCTCTTTCAGTGGTGGGCTAGCAGATGTAGGGGAAAGTAGGTGTAACTGTTGATGTCTACTACACAACCTTCTTCTTGTAGACGTTGTTGGGCCTCCAAGTGCAGAGGTTTGTAGGACAGTAGCAAATTTCCCTCAAGTGGATGACCTAAGGTTTATCAATCCGTAGGGGGCGTAGGATGAAGATGGTCTCTCTCAAGCAACCCTGCAACCAAATAACAAAGAATCTCTTGTGTCCCCAACACACCCAATACAATGGTAAGTTGTATAGGTGCACTAGTTCGGCGAAGAGATACTGATACAAGTGCAATATGGATAGTAGATAATGGTTTTGTAATCTAAAAATATAAAAACAGCAAGGTAACTAATGATAAAAGTGAGCACAAACGGTATTGCAATGCGTTGAAACAAGGCCTAGGGTTCATACTTTCACTAGTGCAAGTCCTCTCAACAATAATAACATAATTGGATCACATAACTATCCCTCAACATGAAACAAAGAGTCACTCCAAAGTCACTAATAGCGGAGAACAAACGAAGAGATTACGGTAGGGTACGAAACCACCTCAAAGTTATTCTTTCCAATCAATCCGTTGGGCTATTCCTATAAGTGTCACAAACAGCCCTAGAGTTCGTACTAGAATAACACCTTAAGACACAAATCAACCAAAACCCTAATGTCACCTAGATACTCCAATGTCACCTCAAGTATCCGTGGGTATGATTATACGATATGCATCACACAATCTCAGATTCATCTATTCAACCAACACATAGAACCTCAAAGAGTGCCCCAAAGTTTCTACCGGAGAATCACGACGAAAACATGTGCCAACCCCTATGCATAGGTTCATGGGCGTAACCCGCTAGTTGATCACCAAAACATACATCAAGTGAATCACGTGATATCCCATTGTCACCACAGATACGCACGGCAAGACATACATCAAGTGTTCTCAAATCTTTAAAGACTCAATCCGATAAGATAACTTCGAAGGGGAAACTCAATCCATTACAAGAGAGTAGAGGGGGAGAAGAAACATAAGATCCAACTATAATAGCAAAGCTCGTGATACATCAAGATCGTGCGAAATCAAGAACACAAGAGAGAGATATCAAACACATAGCTACCGGTACATACCCTCAGCCCCGAGGGAGAACTACTCCCTCCTCGTCATGGAGAGCACCGGGATGATGAAGATGGCCACCGGAGAGGGATTGCCCCCTCCGGCAGGGTGCTGGAACGGGTCTAGATTGGTTTTCGGTGGCTATAGAGGCTTCTGGCGGCGGAACTCCCGATCTATTGTGTTCCCCGATCGTTTTAGGGTATATGGAGATATATAGGCGGAAGAAGTACGTCAGGGGGCCATGAGGGGCCCACGAGGGTGGAGGGCGCCCTCAGGGGGGTGGGCACACCCCCTACCTCGTGGCCTCCTCGAAGCTTCCTTGACGTGGACTCCAAGTCTCCTGGGTTGCTTTCATTCCAAAAATAAGTTCCGTGAAGTTTTAGGTCAATTGGACTCCGTTTGATTTTCCTTTTCTGCGATGCTCTAAAACAAGGAAAAATAGAAACTGGCGCTGGGCTCTAGGTTAATAGGTTAGTCCCAAAAATCATATAAAATAGCATATAAATGCATATAAAACATCCAAGGTTGATAATATAATAGCATGGAACAATCAAAAATTATAGATACGTTGGAGACGTATCAACTGTCCACCCAGAGTAAAGAGTTAGTTTTTCTGAAAGACTGTGTCTCGGTCATCCGTTTCTCAAACACCATGTAGTGCGAGAAATCCAACGGAGGAGATCGAGTCTTGTGGGGAAAAGTGCGCAAACCTCTGCAGAGTGTACAATCTAATCATGGTTAGCCGTGTCCCCGGTTATGGACATCTTGAGTGTCTAGTACTTGGATTTTCCTATTGTATCTCATCACTCTTAATTAAATTGTTGGGTTGATAATTACTTTTAATTGGGATTGAGTTGGAGGAACCTTCTCAATGATGTTTCAACCACCACGATAGTTAAATAAAATTTATTCCTTTGTTGTAGGAAAAATTGGCTTTTCACAAAAACAATATAACCATAGAGCCTCCACCAGCCATATATGCATATAGTGATAGCCTATTTCTGTTCATTGCTCTACTGTGTTATTTTGCCAGCATATTACATGTGCTGACCCGTTTTCGGGCTGCAACGTATCATGTTGCAGACTTTTCAGACGAAGAGTAAGGTTCGCTAGGTCGTTGCCGTACAACTCAGCTATGCCGTTGGAGTTGATGGACTCATTTTATCTTCCAAGCCTTCCGCGGTTATCGTGTTAGATGGCCTTAAGCCATATTTATTGTAACAAGTTCTCTTTGGAGACCATCGATGTAAGAAGTGTGTGATTTCTACTATGTTATAAATCCTTCGAGTACTGTGTGTGTCAGCATTACCGATCTAGGGATGACACTGAAGCACAGAGACTTGACCGTTTGAGGTCGGGTCGCTACAATCACCGTCACCATGCCGTCATGCTAACGGAACTCTCCCTCAGCCTCAACTGGATCAAGAGCTCGAGGGACGTTATCGTGCTGAACGTGTGCTGAACACGGGGGTGTTGTACGTTCGGTGCTTGGATCATTTGGATCGTGAAGACGTTCGACTACATCAACCGCGTTACAAAACGCTTCCGCTTTCGGTCTACGAGGGTACATGGACACACTCTCCCCTCTCGTTCCTATGCATATCCCAAATAGATCTTGCGTGATCATAGGAAATTTTTTGAAATACTGGGTTCCCCAACAAATATGACCTAAATGGCAGTGCCACAAATAAGTTGCACTATTTATTAGCTTTCCATCTTTTGGCTTCAATATTATGAATATGTGTATCACTACGATCGAGATTAAACAAAAATAGACCACTCATCACGGGTGCATGACCATAATAGATATTACTCGTATAAATAGAACAACCATTATTCCCTGATTTAAACGAATAACCGTCTCGCATCAAACAAGATCCAGATATAATGTTCATGCTCAACGCTGGCACCAAATAACAATTATTTAGGTCCAAAACGAATCCCGAAGGTAGATGTAGAGGTAGCGTGCCGACGGCGATCACATCAATCTTGGAACCATTTCCGACGCGCATCATCACCTCGTCCTTAGCCAATCTTAGTTTAATTCATAGCCCCTATTTCGAGTTGCAAATATGAGCAACAGAACCAGTATCAAATACCCAGGCGCTACTATGAGCATTAGTAAGGTACACATCAATAACATGTATATCAAATATACCTTTCACTTTGCCATCCTTCTTATCCGCCAAATACATGGGGCAATTCTGCTTCTAGTGACCAGTCCCTTTGTAGTAGAAGCACTCAGTTTCAGGCTTAGGTCCAGACTTGGGCTTCTTCCTGGGAGCAGCAACTTGCTTGCTATCCTTCTTGAAGTTCCCCTTCTTCGCTTTGCCCTTTTTCTTAAAACTAGTGGTCTTGTTAACCATCAACACTTGATGCTCCTTCTTGATTTCTACCTCCGCAGCCTTTAGCATCGCGAAGAGCTCGAGAATTGTCTTTTCCATCCCTTGCATGTTATAGTTCATCATGAAGCCTTTATAGCTTGGTGGCGGTGATTGAAGAACTTTGTCGATGACACTATCATCAGGAAGATTAACTCCCAGCTGAGTCAAGTGGCTATGGTACCCAGACATTTTGAGTATGTGTTCACTGACAGAACTGTTCTCCTCCATCTTGCAGCTATAGAACTTGTTGGAGACTTCATATCTCTCAACTCGGGCATTTGCTTGAAATATTAACTTCAACTCCTGGAACATCTCTGATACGTCTCCGTCGTATCTATAACTTTTTATTGTTCCATGCCAATATTCTACAACTTTTATATACTTTTGGCAACTTTTTGTACTATTTTGGGGACTAACATATTGATCCAGTGCCCAGTGTCAGTTCCTATTTGTTGCATGTATTTTGTTTCATAGAAAATCCATATCAAACGGAGTCCAAACGGGATAAAAACTGACGAGGATATTTTTGGAATATATGTGATTTTTGGGAAGAAGAATCAACGTGAGACGATGCCCGAGGGGGCGACGAGGCAGAGGGCGCGTCCCAGGGGGTCAGGCGCACCCTGGGCCCTCGTGGCCACCCCGTAAGGCGGTTGGTGCCCTTCTTTCGCCACAAGAAAGCCAATATCCGAATAAAATTGTGTCCAAAATCCAGCCCAATTGGAGTTATGGATCTCCGGGAATATAAGAAACGGTGAAAGGGCATAATCTGGAACGCAGAAACAGAGAGAGACAGAGAGACATATCCAATCTCAGAGGGGCTGTCGCCCCTCACATGCCATGGAGACCAAGGACCAGAGGGGAAATCCTTCTCCCATCTAGGGAGAAGGTCAAGGAAGAAGAAGGGGCTCTCTCCCCCTCTCTTCTGGTGGTGCCGGAACACCGTCGGGGCCATCATCATCACCGCAATCTACACCAACAACTTCACCGCCATCATCACCAACTCTTCCCCCCTCTATGCAGCGGTGTAACCCCTCTTTTACCCACTATAATATCTACTTAAACATGGTGCTCAACGCTATATATTATTTCCCAATGATGTATGGCTATCCTATGATGTTTGAGTAGATCCGTTTTGTCCTATGGGTTAATTGATGATCGTGATTGGTTTGAGTTGCATGTTTTATTATTGGTGCTGTCCTATGGTGCTCTCCGTGTCGCGCAAGCGTGAGGGATCCCCGCCGTAGGGTTTGCAATATGTTCATGATTTGCTTATGGTGGGTAGCGTGAGTGATAGAAACACAAACCCGAGTAAGTAGGTTGTTTGCGTATGGGAATAAAGAGGACTTGATGCCTTATAATGCTATGGTCGGGTTTTACCTTAATGATCTTTAGTAGTTGCGGATGCTTGCTAGAGTTTCAATCATAAGTGCATATGATCCAAGAAGAGAAAGTATGTTAGCTTTTGCCTCTCCCTCAAAAAAATTTGCAATAATGATTACCGGTCTAGTGATCGATTGCCTAGGGACAAATAACTTTCTCGTGACAAAAAGCTCTCTACTAAAACTAACTTAGTTGCGTCTTCATCTAAACAGCCCCTACTTTTTATTTACACGCTCTTTATTATCTTGCAAACCTGTCCAACAACACCTACAAAGTACTTCTAGTTTCATACTTGTTCTAGGTAAAGCGTGCGTAGAGTTGTATCGGTGGTCGATAGAACTTGAGGGAATATTTGTTCTACCTTTAGCTCCTTGTTGGGTTCGACACTCTTACTTATCGAAAGAGGATACAATTGACCCCCTATACTTGTGGGTTATCAATCTCATATGCTCCATGACGTTCAAAATGTCTTTGAAGTCCTGATTCTAAGTTGTAAAGCATGGCACACTAAACTATCAAGTAGTCATCAGATTTAGTCTACCAGAAGTTCATAACGTCCGGAGTTGCTCCTGCAGCGGGTCTTGCCCCTAGCGGTGCTTTCAGGAAATAATTCTTATGTGCAGCAATGAGCATAATCCTCAAGTTACGGACCCAGTCTGTATAATTGCTACCATCATCTTTCAACTTAGCTTTCTCTAGGAACGCATTAAAATTCAAGGGAACGGTAGCACGGGCCATTGATCTACAACAACATAGATATGCAAAAAACTATTAGGACTAAGTTCATGATAAATTAAAGTTCAATTAATCATATTACTTAAGAACTCCCACTTAGATAGACATCCCTCTAGTCATCTAATTGATCACGTGATCCATATCAACTAAACCATGTCCGATCATCATGTGAGATGGAGTAGTTTTCAATGGTGCACATCTCTATGTTGATCATATCTACTATATGATTCACATTCGACCTTTCGGTCTTAGTGTTCCGAGGCCATATCTGCATATGCTAGGCTCGTCAAGTTTAACCCGAGTATTCTGCACGTGCAAAACTGGCTTGCACCTGTTGTATGTGAACGTAGAGCTTATCACACCCGATCATCACGTGGTGTCTCGGCATGATGAACTGTAGCAACGGTGCATACTCAGGGAGAACACTTATACCTTGAAATTTAGTGAGGGATCATCTTATAATGCTACCGCCGTACTAAGCAAAATAAGATGCATAAAAGATAAACGTCACATGCAACCAAAATATGTGACATGATATGGCCATCATCATCTTGTGCCTTTGATCTCCATCTCCAAAGCACCGTCATGATCTCCATCGTCACCGGCTTGACACCTTGATCTCCACCGTAGCGTCATTGTCCTCTCGCCAACTATTACTTCTACGACTATCGCTACCGCTTAGTGATAAAGTAAAGCAATTACATGGCAATTGTATTTCATACAATAAAGCGACAACCATAAGGCTCCTGCCATTGCCGATAACTTTTACAAAACATGATCATCTCATACAACAATTTATATCTCATCACGTCTTGACCATATCACATCACAACATGCCCTGCAAAAACAAGTTAGACGTCCTTTACTTTGTTGTTGCAAGTTTTACGTGGCTGCTACGGGCTTCCAGCAAGAACCGTTCTTACCTACGCATCAAAACCACAACGATTTTTTGTCAAGTGTGCTGTTTTAACCTTCAACAAGGACCGGCCATAGTCAAATTTGATTCAACTAAAGTTGGAGAAACAGACCCCCGCCAGCCACCTGTGTGCAAAAGCACGTCGGTAGAACCGGTTTCATGAACGTGGTCATGTAATGTTGGTCTGGGCCGCTGATACATCTCCAACGTATCTATAATTTTTAATTGTTCCATGCTATTATATATTCTGTTTTGGATGTTAATGGGCTTTATTTTACACTTTTATATTATTTTTGGGACTAACCTATTAACCCAAGGCCCAGTGCAAATTGTTATTTTTTTGCCTATTTCAGTGTTTAGCAGAAAAGGAATATCAAACGGAATCCAAACGAAATGAAACCTTCGGGAGAGTTATTTTTGGAACAAACGTGATCCAGGGGACTTGGAGTGGACGTCAAGAAACAATCGAGGAGGCCACGAGGCAGGGGCGCGCCTACCCCCCTGGGTGCGCCTTCCACCTTCGTGGGGCCCTCGTTGTTCCACCGACCTACTTCTTCCTCCTATATATATTCATATACCACGAAAACATCCAGGAGCACCACGAAACCCTATTTCCACCGTCGCAACCTTCTGTACCCAAGAGATCCCATCTTGGGGCCTTTTCTGGAGCTTCGCCAGAGAAGGCATCGATCACGGAGGGCCTCTACATCAACTCTATGGCCTCTCTGGTGATGTGTGAGTAGTTTACTTCAAACCTTCGGGTCCATAGCTAGTAGCTAGATGGCTTCTTCTCTCTCTTTGGATCTCAATACAATGTTCTCCTCAATCTTCTTGGAGATCTATTCGATGTAACTCTTTTTGCGGCGTGTTTGTCGAGATCCGATGAATTGTGGGTTTATGATCAAGTCTATCTATGAACAATATTTGAATCTTCTCTGAATTCTTTTATGCATGATTGGTTATCTTTGCAAGTATCTTCGAATTATCAGTTTGGTTTGGCCTACTAGATTGATCTTTCTTGCAATGGGAGAAGTGCTTAGCTTTGGGTTCAATCTTGCGGTGCTCGATCCCAGTGACAGAAAGGGAAATGACACGTATTGTGTTGTTGCCATCGAGGATAAAAAGATGGGGTTTATATCATATTGCTTGAGTTTATCCCTATACATCATGTCATCTTACTTAATGTGCTACTCTATTCTTATGAACTTAATACTCTAGATGCATGCTGCATAGCGGTCGATGTGTGGAGTAATAGTAGTAGATGCAGGCAGGAGTTGGTCTACTTGTCACGCAAATGATGCCTATATTCATAATCATGCCTAGATATTCTCATAACTATGCTCAATTCTATCAATTGCTCGACAGTAATTTGTTCACCCACTGTAATACTTATGCTATCTTGAGAGAAGCCACTGGTGAAACCTATGGCCCCGGGGTCTATTCTCCATCATATAAGTTTCCAATCTATTTTACTTTGCAATTTTTACTTTCAATCTATATCATAAAAATACCAAAAATATTTATCTTATCATTATCATATCTATCAGATCTCACTCTCATAAGTGACCGTGAAGGGATTGACAACCCCTTTATCGTGTTGGTTGCGAGGTTCTTATTTGTTTGTGTAGGTACGAGGGACTTGCGTGTGGCCTCCTACTGGATTGATACCTAGGTTCTCAAAAACTAAGGGAAATACTTATGCTACTTTGCTGCATCACCCTTTCCTCTTCAAGGGAAAACCAACGCAGTTCTCAAGAGGTAGCAAGAAGGATTTCTGGCGCTGTTGCTGGGGAGTCTACGCACAAGTCAAGACATACCAAGTACCCATCACAAACTCTTATCCCTCGCATTACATTATTTGCCATTTGCCTCTCGTTTTCCTCTCCCCCACTTCACCCTTGCCGTTTTATTCGCCCTCTTTCTACGTTCCCCTTCTCTTTTCTAGTTCGTCTCTTTTTGCTCGTTTCTTGTTTGCGTGTGTGTTGGATCACTTGCTTGTCACGATGGCTCAAGATAACACTAAATTGTGTGACTTTGCCAATACCAACAACAATGATTTTATTAGCACTCCGATTGCTCCTCTTACCGATGCCGAATCTTGTGAAATTAATGTTGCTTTGCTAAATCTTGTCATGAAAGATCAATTTGCCGGCCTTCCTAGTGAAGATGCCGCTACCCATCTTAATAACTTTGTTGATTTACGTGATATGCAAAAGAAGAAAGATGTGGACAATGATATTGTTAAACTAAAGCTATTTCCATTTTCGCTTAAAGATCGTGCTAAATCTTGGTTTTCGTCTTTGCCTAAAGATAGTATTGATTCATGGAATAAGTGCAAAGATGCTTTTATCTCTAAGTATTTTCCTCCCGCTAAGATCATCTCTCTTAGGAATGATATTACGAACTTTAAACAACTAGATCATGAGCATGTTGCACAATCTTGGGAAAGGATGAAATTAATGATCCATAATTGTCCTACTCATGGTTTGAATCTTTGGATGATTATACAAAAAATTTATGCCGGGTTGAATTTTGCTTCTAGAAATCTTTTAGACTCAACCGCGGGAGGTACTTTTATGGAAATCACTTTAGAGAAGCTACTAAACTCCTAGATAATATTATGGTTAATTATTCTCAATGGCATACTGAAAGATCCACTAGTAAAAAGGTGCATGCAATAGAAGAAATTAATGTTTTGAGTGGAAAGATGGATGAACTTATGAAATTGTTTGCTAATAAGAGTGTTCCTTCTGATCCTAATGATGTGCATTTGTCTACTTTCATTGAGAATAACAATGAATCTATGGATGTGAATTTTGTTGGTAGGAACAATTTTGGTAATAACGCGTATAGAGGTAATTTTAATCCTAGGCTATTTCCTAGCAATTCCTCTAATAATTATGGTAATTCCTACAACAATTCTTATGTAAATTATAATAAGGTACCCTTTGATTTTGAATCTAATATTAAAGAATTTATTAGTTCGCAAAAGAGTTTCAATGCTTTGATTGAAGAAAAATTGTCTAAGATTGATGAGTTGGCTAGGAACGTGGATAGGATTTCTCTTGATGTTGATTCTTTGAAACTTAGATCTATCCCACCTAAGCATGATATCAATGAGTCTCTCAAAGCCATGAGAATTTCCATTGATGAGTGCAAAGAAAGAACCGCTAGGATGCGTGCTAAGAAAGATTGCTTTGTGAAAGCGTGTTCTTCTAGTTTCCGTGATAATAATGATGAAGATCTAAAAGTTATTGATGTGTCTTCTATTGAATCTTTGTTTTGCAATATGAATCTTGATAATGATGGGACTGGAGATGAGTCAACTTTAGTTAGAAGGCATCACAATGATTCGGAGTTTTTAGATCTTGATGCAAAAATTGATAAAAGTGGGATTGGAGAGGTCAAAACTTTACATACCAATGAACCCACTATCTTGGATTTCAAGGAACTTCAATATGATAATTTCTCTTTGATATATTGTATTTCCTTGTTGCAATCCGTGCTAAATTCTCCGCATAGTTATAGTCAAAATAAGGCTTTTACCAAACACATCGTTGATGCTTTGATGCAATCTTATGAAGAAAACCTTGAATTGGAAGTTTCTATTGCTAGAAAACTTTATGATGAGTGGGAACCTACTATTAAAATTAAAATTAAAGATCATGAATGCTTTGCTTTGTGTGATTTGGGTGCTAGTGTTTCCACGATTCCAAAAACTTTGTGTGATTTGCTAGGTTTCCGTGAATTAGATTATTGCTCTTTAAACTTGAATCTTGCGGATTCCACCATTAAGAAACCTATGGGAAGAATTAATGATGTTCTTATTGTTGCAAATAGGAATTATGTGCCCGTAGATTTAATTGTCCTTGATATAGATTGCAATCCTTCATGTCCTATTATTCTTGGTAGACCTTTCCTTAGAACGATTGGTGCAATTATTGATATGAAAGAAGGGAATATTAGATTCCAATTTCCGTTAAGGAAAGGCATGGAACACTTTTCTAGAAATAAAATTAAATTACCTTATGAATCTATTATGAGATCCACTTATGGATTGCCTACCAAATATGGCAATACCTAGATCTATCCTTGCTTTTATGCCTAGCTAGGGGCGTTAAACGATAGCGCTTGTTGGGAGGCAACCCAATTTTATTTTTGTTCCTTGCTTTATTATTCTGTTTAGTAATAAATAATTCATCTAGCCTCTGTTTACATGTGGTTTTATGATTTTTAATTAGTGTTTGTGCCAAGTAGAACCTTTGGGAAGACTTGGGGAAAGTCTTTGTGATCTTGCTGTAAAAAATAGAAACTTTAGCGCTCACGAGAATTGCTTCCATTTTTTATTGAAGAGTGCTATATAGTTAACTATTTTTGCAGATGATTAATAGATAAATTCCTCACGTCCAGAAATTTATTTTGGAATTTTTGGGGTTCCAGAAGTAGTCGAAACCTACAGATTACTACAGACTGTTTTGTTTTTGACAGATTCTGTTTTCGTGTGTTGTTTGCTTATTTTGATGAATCTATGGCTAGTAATAGAGTTTATGAACCATAGAGAAGTTGGAATACAGTGGGTTTAACACCAATATAAATAAATAATGAGTTCATTACAGTACCTTGAAGTGGTAGTTTGTTTTCTTTTACTAACGGAGCTCATGAGATTTTCTATTAGAGTTTTGTGTTGTGAAGTTTTCAAGTTTTGGGTAAGGATTTGATGGATTATGGAACAAGTAGTGGCAAGAGCCTAAGCTTGGGGATTCCCAAGGCACCCCAAGTTAAAATACAAGGACAACCAAAATCCTAAGCTTGGGGATGCCCCAGAATGCATCCCCTCTTTTGTCTTCGCCCATCGGTAACTTTACTTGGAGCTATATTTTTATTCACCACATGATATGTGTTTTGCTTGGAGCGTCTTGTATGATTTGAGTCTTTGCTTTTTAGTTTACCACAATCATCCTTGATGTACACACCTTTTGGGAGAGACACACATAAATTGGAATTTGTTAGAATACTCTATGTGCTTCACTTATATTTTTTGAGCTAGATAATTTTCCTCTAGTGCTTCACTTATATCTTTTTAGAGCAGGTGGTGGTTCTATTTTATAGAAATAATTGATATCTCATGCTTCACTTATACTATTTTGAGATTACTTTAGAACAGCATGGTAATTTGCATTGGGTATGAATTTAGTCCTAATATAATAGGCATCCAAGATCGGTATAATAAAAACTATCATACAAAAAGTTCATTGGATATTATGAGAAGTTTGATACTTGATAATTGTTTTGAGAGATGAAGATGGTGATATTAGAGTCATGCTAGTTTAGTAGTTGTGGATTTGAGAAATACTTGTGTTAAAGTTTGTGATTCCCGTAGCATGCATGTATGGTGAACCGTTGTGTGATGAAGTCGGAGCATGATTTGTTTATTGATTGTCTTCCTTATGAGTGGTGGTCGGGGATGGGCGTTGGTCTTTTCCTACCAATCTACCCCCCTAGGAGCATGAGCGTAGTACTTTGTTTTGATAACTAATAGGTTTTTGCAATAAGTATGTGAGTTCTTCATGACAAATGTTGAGTCCATGGATTATATGCACTCTCACCCTTCCACCATTGCTAGCCTCTCTAATATCGCGCACCTTTCGCCGGTATCACACCCACCATATACCTTCCTCAAAACAGCCACCATACCTACCTATTATGGCATTTCCATAGCCATTCCGAGATATATTGCCATGCAACTTTCCACCGTTTTGTTATTATGACACGCTTTATCATTGTCATATTGCTTTGTATGATCATGTAGTTGGCATCGTATTTGTGGCAAAGCCACCGTTCATAATTCTTTCATACATGTCACTCTTGATTCATTGCATATCCCGGTACTTCGTCGGAGGCATTCACATAGTCATATTTTGTTCTAAGTATTGAGTTGTAATTCTTGAGTTGTAAGTAAATAAAGTGTGATGATCATCATTATTAGAGCATTGTCCCAAGTGAGGAAAGGATGATGGAGACTATGCTTCCCCCACAAGTCGGGATGAGACTCTGGGCAAAAAAGAAAAAAGAAAAAGAGGCCATAAAAAGAGAAAAGGCCCAAATAAAAAAATGAGAGAAAAAGAGAGAAGGGACAATGTTACTATCCATTTACCACACTTGTGCTTCAAAGCAGCACCAAGATCTTCATGATAGAGAGTCTCCTATGTTGTCACCTACATATACTAGTGGGAAATTCACATTATAGAACTTGGCTTGTATATTCCAATGATGGACTTCCTCGAAATGCCCTAGGTCTTCATGAGCAAGAAAGTTGGATGCACACCCACTTAGTTTCTTTTATTGAGCTTTCATACACTTATAGCTCTAGTGCATCCGTTGCATGGCAATCCCTACTCACTCACATTGATATCTATTAATGGGCATCTCCATAGCCTATTGATACACCTAGTTGATGTGAGACTATCTTCTCCCTTTTTGTCTTCTCCACAACCACCATTCTATTCCACCTATAGTGCTATATCCATGGATCATGCTCATATATTGCGTGAAGATTGAAAAAAGTTTGAGAACATCAAAAGTATGAAACAATTGCTTGGCTTGTCATCGGGGTTGTGCATGATTAAATTTTTTGTGTGGTGAAGATAGAGCATAGCCAGACCATATGATTTTGGCCATGTCATTTTGAGAAGACATGATTGCTTAGTTAGTATGCTTGAAGTATTACTATTTTATGTCAATATTAAACTCTTATCTTGAATCTTTAGGATCTGAATATTCATGCCACAATAAAGAGATTTACATTGAGAATATGCTAGAAAGCATTCCAGATCAAAAAATCTGTTTTTATCATTTACCTACTCGAGGACGAGCAGGAATTAAGCTTGGGGTTGCTGATACGTCTCCAACGTATGTATAATTTTTGATTGTTCCATGCTATTATAGATTCCGTTTAGGATTGAGGGAGTCCTCGATTAGGGGGTCTCCGGATAGCCGGACTATATCCTTTGGCCAGACTGTTGGACTATGAAGATACAAGATTGAAGACTTCGTCTCGTGTCCGGATGGGACTCTACTTGGCGTGGAAGGCAGGCTAGGCAGTACAGATATGGATATCTCCTCCTTTGTAACCGACCTTGTGTAACACTAACCCTCTACGGTGTCTATATAAACCGGAGGGTTTTAGTCCGTAGACAACATACAATCATACCATAGGCTAGCTTCTAGGGTTTAGCCTCTCCGATCTCATGGTAGATCAACTCTTGTAATACCCATCAAGAATAAATCAAGCAGGACGTAGGGTTTTACCTCCATCAAGAGGGCCCGAACCTGGGTAAAACATCGTGTCCCCTGCCTCATGTTACCATCCGCCTAGACGCACAGTTCGGGACCCTTACCCGAGATCCGCCGGTTTTGACACCGACATTGGTGCTTTCATTGAGAGTTCCTTTGTGTCGTCGCTGTTAGGCTTGATGGCTCCTTCTATCATCGATAGCGATGTAGTCCAAGGTGAGACTTTTCTCCCCGGACATATCTTTGTGTTCAGCGGCTTCGCACTGCGGGCCAACTCGCTTGGCCATCTGGAGCAGATCGAAAGCTACACCTCTGTCCATCAGGTCAGGTTTGGAAGCTTAAATTACACGGCCGATATCCGCGGAGACTTGATCTTCGACGGATTCGAGCCCCTGCCTTGTGCGCCACGCGGTCACGATGAGTACAATTTAGCTCTACCATCGGACCGTATTCAGGAGATCGCACCGGCAGCCGCTCCGAGCCTCAATCCGGAGCCAGTTGCGCCATCCATGGACGGGTGGATAGACCCCGTCACGGAGGCCGTATCCTCAGCGGCGATCGAGCTAAATATCGACCTTACCCTTCACGAGAGCCGTGTTGCCAAACTGTCGGATCCTTCCCCGGCCACGGACTCCGAACCGCCTGCGCCCGTGCCTATCAAATCCGACTGGGCACCAATCATGGAGTTCACCTCCGCGGATATCTTTCAGCACTCACCCTTCGGCGACATACTGAATTCATTAAAGTCTCTCTCCTTGTCAGGAGAGTCCTGGCCGAACTATGTCTAGCAGGATTGGGATGCGGATGACGAAGAAATTCGCCGCCCACCCACCACCCACTTAGCAGCCACTGTCGATGACTTAACCGACATGCTCGACTTCGACTCCGAAGACATCAATGGTATGGACGACGATGCAAGAGACGAACAGGAACCACTGCCCGCAGGGCACTGGACGCCCACTTCATCACATGATGTATACATGGTGGACACACCAAAAGAAAATGACGACGAGGAACGGAAGGACGCAACGAAGGGTTGTCCCCTCGAGAAGCAGTCAAAGCGGCGACGTAAGCGCCGCTCCAAATCCCGCCTCGGCAGAAACAATGATCATATAGACCCAGCGTTAGAGCAGGGTGAACCATCGCCGGACCACGGCAACACGGAGAATCAAACCGAACAACCCGACTCTGTCAAAGATAATAGTCCGGACGACATCACACCGGACAGACACCCGGAGCAACAGAATTCCCGTCAAAGGCTTGTTGCCACCGCGAGGAGTCTAAAAAAGCAGAAGCAAAGGCTCAAGGCTGCGCAAGACACACTCAGAATCAGATGGAGTAAAGTACTCAACACAGCAGCGAAGTACGGCGGTAATCGCCCCACCAAGAGCTACCCGAAGCAGAAGTTGCTACCTGAATTCGATGAGGAGGCCTTAGATCCCCCGCAACCAAAAATTAAAATGGCCATCTGGCCGGATAGACGACCTCACGGCCAACATAGAGCGGCAAACAATGCCGCACATAAGCCAATACGCGATCCACGCGAGGGCTCGCATCAAAAGGACGATGCAACAGGATCCATCTATGGACCACGCAAGCGCGCTCCAGCATACGATGCAACACAACAAACATCCAAACAACGTGGTACACCCAGATACAGGGGTGCCGCACACCCCCTATGTTTCACCGACGAGGTGCTGGACCATGAATTTCCAGAGGGATTCAAACCCGTAAACATAGAGGCATACGACGGAACAACAGACCCTGGGGTCTGGATTGAGGACTATATCCTCCATATCCATATGGCTCGAGGAGATCATCTCCACGCCATTAAGTATTTACCCCTCAAACTCAAAGGGCCAGCTTGGCACTGGCTTAAAAGCCTCCCCGAAAGCTCCATTGGAAGCTGGGAAGAGCTCGAAGACGCTTTTCGGGCAAATTTTCAAGGGACTTATGTCCGACCTCCGGATGTGGACGATTTAAGTCATATAACTCAACAGCCCGGAGAGTCAGCCTGAAAGCTTTGGAACAGGTTTCTTACTAAAAAGAACCAAATAGTCGACTGTCTGGACGCCGAAGCCTTGGCAGCTTTTAAACACAGCGTCCGAGACAAATGGCTTGCCAGACACCTCGGCCAAGAAAAGACGAGAACAATGGCAGCATTAACAAGCCTCATGACCCGCTTTTGCGCGGGCGAGGACAGCTGGCTAGCCCGATGCAGCACCAGCGACCCAAGTACATCCGAAGTTAGAGATGGAAACGGGAAATCATGACGCAGTAAAAATAATAAGCGCCGAAATAAAGAAGACGGCCCGAAGAGCACGGCGGTAAACGCCGGATTCAGAAGCTCTCGGCCAGGTCAGCAAAAGCCGCCCTCTAAAGGCACCAGAGATGAACTGTCCAGCCTAAACAAAATTCTGGACCAAATATGTCAGATCCATAGCACCCCCGATAAACCTGCAAATCATACCCACAGAGAATGTTGGGTCTTCAAGCAGTCCGGCAAGCTCAACGCCGAACATAAGGGGTAGGATACACCAAGCGAAGACGAGGATGTGCCTCGCAAGCAAAGCACTAGGGAACAGAAGAAATTTCCACCAAGAGTCAAAACAGTAAACGTGTTACACGTGATAAAGGGGAGAAACAAAGCGGCACTCCCAAATAAATATGCCCAAGGGCCTATCACCGCGGAGTTCTGCCACTGGCCGTCTCAACCGATCACCTTCAACCATCAGGATTACTCGGCAAGTATCCGGCGCGCAGGATGGGCCACCATGGTATTAGATCCAATAATTGACGGATACCACTTCACACGAGTCCTGATGGACGGTGGAAGCAGTCTAAACCTGATATATCAGGACACAGTCCGCAAAATGGGGATAGACCCAACGAAAATTTGCCACAGCAATACTACCTTTAAAGGAGTAACGCCAGGCCCATGGGCTCATTGCACGGGCTCCCTGCTACTAGAGGTTATATTCGGCTTCCCCGATAACTTCCGTAGTGAAAATTTAACCTTCCACATTGCTCCGTTCCAAAGTGGCTATCAAGCACTACTTGGACGCGAAGCTTTCGCGTGCTTTAATGCAATACCGCATTACGCTTCCCTCACGCTTAAGATGCCCGGTCCACGTGGCATCATTACAGTAAATGGAAATATTGAGCGATCCCTGCACGCTGAAGAGAGTGCGGCTGCCTTAGCAGCCGCACACTAAAACGGCCTCACCAACTAAAGCATTCGATAGGTCGTCAAGACTACGGACACGGTTAGACGAGTCCAACGCAGCCATATGCAATTCATACAGGTTTGATGGCCACACCCCTATTACAAATACAAGGGGCTCAACGCACGCAGACAAGTGGCAATTTTTACTCATCTTGAATTGTACATGGTTCTTTACACCTACCTTTTTTGCACGACAACTTTTCACCTAAGTTCCTCTCTTTTATAGATGACCATCGTGCTACACCCGTCCAGGATACGGCACAACGGAGACACAGGCGCAGATGTGCAGCAGGGACCCGTTCCAAGGATTCTTTCTAGATTAAGACCCTGCGTCAACCTTTTTTACTGTCTCTTGTTGATACACATCCCTCGGATTCTCAGTACAATTGAGAAGGATGCTGACGTCTTGGCATGTGGCCACGTCAGAATAATGCACGTACTTGGACACCAGGGGCTTCTTACAAAGGGCACTGTTTAGGCCTGGTTTACACCATAAACACCGAATACCTTAGGGAGTGTTCGGCGTCGCGAGTTTGGCCTTATATGCATCAGCTCCAAATCATGTCTTTGGTCAAATGTTGGGTTTGCCCGGCTCCTATGTTTTGCTGCCTTACGTTCCACTCTATCAGCTAAGGCGGCACCAAGAGAACTTCTGCAATTGTGCCCTGGTTCATCCGGACGAGCACCTCAGTAGAGAAATCCGAAAAATGACTGTCATGATATAGCGTGAGACTAGTCAACCACTCGATGACCTATCGAAATCTTAGAATTCCTCCGCCTTAATGAAGGGCCGTTTCCCGGCCAGGCATGTACGCACCCTGAATTCGGGTGAGTGCGGAGCCACCAGGGGCTATATAGTAGCCCCACTGTCAAACTCCTCTGGCTAAGTGAAAGTGTTAAAGCATTATAGTTCGGTTGCCTAGTTCGCTGCGCTATCACCTCCTTAATAGGACCAAGACATTGGATTAAGTGTGAACACGCGTCTTCTACGAACACCCCCGCATTATATGCGTGGGGGCTGAAGCCGACGACTGCAATCTTTCAGGATATACATACGTAAACGGCCGCACAGGAGGCATCATATTACTTTCGGGCAAAAATATAAATGCAGCCTTGATAAATTTACTAAAAAATTGTTTTTACAATGAGAATACATGTCACTCAAACATAATATTCTTCAAGCACTGGGCCTCTATCAAACGAGCACCCTCAAGAACTTCTTCAAAATAGTGCTCGGCAGCCACTTGGCCTATGGCCGAACCCTGCGCCGCAACAGTGGTAGCATCCATCTCCGCCCAGTATGCTTTGACACGGGCAAGGGCCATCCGCGAGCCTTCTATGCACGCCGACCTCTTCATCGCATTGATGTGCGGCACCACACCAAGGAACTGCTGCACCAGGCTAAAATAGTTGTTTGGCTTTGGCCTTTCCGGCCACAGCTGATCCACGACAGACCTCATGGCGAGTCCGGACAACCTATTGAGTTCGGCCCATTCGGCTAGCTGATCAGTCAATGGAAGCAGACGGTCTGGAACGTTAAACTGCGACCAGAACAGCTTGTCCACTTCACGATTTGTTTGATCTCGTAAGTATTCGGCCGCATCGACCGTGCTCGTCGCCAAGTCCAGATATGCGTCTGTCGAACTCCACAGCCGATCCAGAGGGGCATACCGCGGATCTCTGAACTTCCTCTGCGGCATAAAGGGCTTCCCAGCCACAATATCCCCGGCTTCACGCAGCTCCTCCTTCTTCGCTCTCATAGCAGAGCAGGTGTCTTTGGTCGCCATCGTGGCCTTTTCAAGGTCCGTCGCCTTCGCTCGGTTTTCTTCTTCAAGGAACTGGCAACGGTCGGCAGTGTCATTTAACTTTACAGCCATCTTGGCCATTTTCTCTTTGCTCTCGCAATGCGCGGCCTTCTCGGCTCTCAACTCTTCAGCCGCCTTTAAAGCAGCCGCATTACTACTCCTTGCTTGTTCTTTGGCTCGGGCAAGTTCCGCCCGAAGGGTCTCCACGGTGGCAGCTCCATCTACAGTCACAACATATTAAAGATACTAGCATCACGCTGCTCTTCCTACGTGACATTCACCAGAAAACATCACTTACCATGTGCCTCGTCAAGCCGCTTGTTAACAAGCTCGATGTCGGCATCTGCCGCATCCAGTTGCCGCTTTGGTTCGGCAAACTCATTAGTCCGGCTAGCCACCGGAGCTTCCACCACCTGCACATAAAAGCGGTATGGTTATTACCTGGGACTACGATCCTTTGTTTGCCGCCGTTCTCGGCGACAACCAGAGTCTCAGGGGCTACTACCTACACAGGGCACACCTAAAAATTTGCGGTACTATCACAAATGTATATCATTTTACGTACCTCAAAGCCCGTTAGTAGACTCATAAAGGCGTCATGCAACCCGCTTTCGGCGGACGAAATCCTTTCCATCACCGTGCCCATCAACATACGGTGTTCTTCCGAGATGGTCGCTCGCTTCAGCAGATCCCTCAGTGCGTCCGACCGCATAGCAGACGGTGTCGGACTCTTTTGTTTGCCCTCTTCAAGGGCCGGATACTGGGGACTTCGGGTGACCATAGGATTATCTTCTGGCCTCACCAGACCCGGGGAGGCCCTCCGTGACGACACCTCAAGGTCGCCCGCTTCTTGAGCGGGGGAGTCCGGGGGAGGCGTTTCGCTCTCCATCATCTCCGGAAGAAGATCCCCTGAAGACGAGCTCTGTTGAGAAGGGCTAAGATCCGAACTCCAAGATAAATGCTTCGGTTATTTTCCTCAGAAGTAAGGTATAATATCTTTACTGTTAAGCATTTTTTATCACTTACGGCTCGTTAGAGGGCTGATCCCCGCGCGGACTTTGTGCGGCAAGAGCACCCTCCGAGGCAGGACCCTCTGGTGGAGACTTCTTCTCCCATTTGGAAGCCTTGGTTTCTGGCTCTTCAGAGGCAGTCCTCTTCCTTCCCCAGAGCGAGAGAATGTCAGATTCTTCCCCTTGGTTATCCTCCTTCACAGAGGCGCTTATTCCCTCGGTTGGAATTGGTAGCGGTGGGGGCCCGTTTTGGCCCTCATTATTCCCCCCTTTTATCTTCCTTTGAGGGCGCCGGGCAAGGCGCTAGCTCGAGCATCTTTTCCAGTACCGTATTGTCCAAACCCTCAGGAAGGGGGGCCAAACACCGAATCATCTTCGCCTTTGTTAGCCAGTCCTGGTTAAAGAGCAATTTCTCGGAATGACGTCATGATAAATGAAAGACGGTGTGTTCGGCTAGAGGATTACTTACTTGGTCGGCGGTGCGGTTGCTGCTCAGGCCCACGTCCTCGGTAGTATCCGGATAGTCTATTTGGGGTCCAAGAATGATTTATACATCTCCTCGTGCGTCAGGCTGAGGAAATTCTGAATAGTGTGCGGTCCTTCTGGGTTGAACTCCCACATGCGGAGGGGACGGCGTTTGCAAGGCTGGACTCAACGAACCAGCATGACTTGCACCACCATAACCAGACTGAAATCTCCTTCGAAGAGATCTTGAATGCGGCTCTGCAGTATAGGCACGTCCTTGGCTAGACCCCAGCTCAGCCCTCTGCTAATCCATGACATCAGTTGTGGTGGAGGGCCCGAGCGGAAAGCAGGGGCAACCACCCACTTGGCACTTCTGGGAGCTGTGATGTAAAACCACTCCCATTGCCATAATTCGGACACCTCTGGAAAGGAACCCTTTGGCCATGGAGCTCTAGCAATCTTGCTTATTAATGCGCCTCCGCAAGCTACATGCTGCCCCTCGACCATCTTCGGCTTCACGTCAAAGGTCTTGAGCCACAGGCCGAAGTGAGGGGTAATGCGGAGGAAGGCCTCACATACGACAATAAATGCCGAGATGTGGAGAAAGGAGTCCAGGGCTAGATCATGGAAATCTAGCCCGTAATAGAACATCAAACCCCTAATGAAGAGATCCAGAGTGAGGCCTAGACCTCGGAGGAAGTGGGAAACGAACACAACGTTCTCGTTGGGTTTGGGAGTAGGGACGACCTGCCCTCGGGCAGGCAGCCGATGTGAAACCTCGGCGGTCAGGTATCTGGCCTCCCTCAACTTCTTGATATCATCTTCCGTAACGGAGGAGGGCATCCACCGGCCTTGAAGGCTAGATCCGGACATGATTGAAGGTCTGAAGCACCTGACCTGGGCTTTGGGTGTTAGAACTCGAGGCGGGGGAAGGATTCGATTGAGCACGGGAGGGAAAAAAGTAAAAGCCTTGTCCCTTTATAAAGTGGGTGAATATCAAGCGTCCTCCTAGTGGCCGTTTGGGACTTGCCTAAAATCTAGGAGTCCTAGGCACGGTTGGGTTACCCACGACCGTATTGATGAGAATCTCGTAATTAGGGAACACCATGTCTGCTTTGAAAAGACGTGTCAAGAAACCGCCTCGCGTTATGTGTGGAGCTGGTTGAAGAAAAATGGTTCGAATAAATCACCGAGCCATGGCCTGATGTCATGTTGCCAAAGCGTGTCAGCATATTAAGATTTTTGGAAATATTATTCTCTCTACGGTGGTATGTGGAATTTATCTTGCAGGGTCGGACACTATCCTGGTATTCAAACTCTTCTGTGATGTGTTCGGAGGAGGAACCCGCCTTGCAATGCCGAAGACAACACTGCACGCCGGACTCATCGTCATTGAAGCCTGGTTCAGGGGCTACTGAGGGAGTCCTGGATTAGGGGGTCTCCGGACAGCTGGACTATATCCTTTGGCCGGACTGTTGGACTATGAAGATACAAGATTGAAGAGTTTGTCTCGTGTCCGGATGGGACTCTACTTGGCGTGGAAGGCAGCCTAGGCAGTACGGATATGGATATCTCCTCCTTTGTAACCGACCTTGTGTAACCCTAACCCTCTCCGGTGTCTATATAAACCGGAGGGTTTTAGTCCGTAGACAACATACAATCATACCATAGGCTAGCTTCTAGGGTTTAGCCTCTCCGATCTCGTGGTAGATCAACTCTTGTAATACCCATATCATCAAGAATAAATCAAGCAGGACATAGGGTTTTACCTCCATCAAGAGGCACAAACCTGGGTAAAACATCGTGTCCCCTGCCTCCTGTTACCATCCGCCTAGACGCACAGTTCGGGACCCCCTACCTGAGATCCGCCGGTTTTGACACTGACAAGGATGTTAATGGGCTTTATTTTACACTTATATATTGTTTTTGGGACTAACCTATTAACCCAAGGCCTGGTGCAAATTGCTGTTTTTTTTGCCTATTTCAGTGTTTCGCAGAAAAGGAATCCAAACAAAATGAAACCTTCGGGAGAGTTATTTTTGGAACAAACGTGATCCAGGGGACTTGGAGTATACGTCAAGAAACAATCGAGGAGGCCACGAGGCAGGGGGCGCGCCTACCCCCCTGGGCGCGCCCTCCACCCTCGTGGGCCCCTCGTTCCTCCACCGACATACTTCTTCCTCCTATATATATTCATATACCCCAAAAACATCCAGGAGCACCACGAAACCCTATTTCCACCGCCGCAACCTTCTGTACCCAAGAGATCCCATATTGGGGCCTTTTCCGGAGCTCCATCGGAGGGGGCACGATCACGGAGGGCCTCTACATCAACTCCATGGCCTCTCCAGTGATGTGTGGGTAGTTTACTTCAAACCTTTGGGTCCATAGCTAGTAGCTAGATGGCTTCTTCTCTCTCTTTGGATCTCAACACAATGTTCTCCTCGATCTTCTTGGAGATCTATTTGATGTAACTCTTTTTGTGGTGTGTTTGTCGAGATCCGATGAATTGTGGGTTTATGATCAAGTCTATCTATGAACAATATTTGAATCCTCTTTGAATTCTTTTATGCATGATTGGTTATCTTTGCAAGTCTCTTTGAATTATCAGTTTGGTTTGGCCTACTAGATTGATCTTTCTTGCAATGGGAGAAGTGCTTGGCTTTGGGTTCAATCTTGCGGTGCTCTATCCCAGTGACAGAAAGGGAAACGACACGTATTGTATTGTTGCCATCGAGGATAAAAATATGGGGTTTATATCATATTGCTTGAGTTTATACCTCTACATCATGTCATCTTACCTAATGCGTTACTCTGTTCTTATGAACTTAATACTCTAGATGCATGCTGGATAGCGGTCGATGTGTGGAGTAATAGTTGTAGATGCGGGCAGGAGCCAGTCTACTTGTCACGGACGTGAAGCCTATATTCATAATCATGCATAGATATTCTCATAACTATGCTCAATTCTATCAATTGCTCGACAGTAATTCGTTCACCCACCGTAATACTTATGCTATCTTGAGAGAAGCCACAAGTGAAACCTATGGCCCCTGGGTCTATTCTCCATCATATAATCTTCCAATCTATTTTACGTTGCAATTTTTACTTTCAATCTATATCATAAAAATACCAAAAATATTTATCTTATCATTACCATATCTATCAGATCTCACTCTCGTAAGTGACTGTGAAGGGATTGACAACCCCTTTATCGCGTTGGTTGCGAGGTTCTTATTTGTTTGTGTAGGTACGAGGGACTTGCGTGTGACTTCCTACTAGATTAATACCTTGGTTCTCAAAAACTGAGGGAAATACTTACGCTACTTTGCTGCATCACCCTTTCCTCTTCAAGGGAAAACCAACACAGTGCTCAAGAGGTAGCAGCCGCTTCATCCAACAATACCGCCGAATCAAAATAAGACATTGGTTGTAAGCAGCATGACTATTATCACCCACAACTCTTTGTGTTCTACTCATGCATATCATCTACGCATAGACCTGGCTCGGATACCACTGTTGGAGAACGTAGCATGCAATTTCAAAAAAAATCCTATGATCACGCAAGATCTATCTAGGAGATGCATAACAACGAGATGGGGGGAGTGTGTCCATGTACCCTCGTAGACCGAAAGCGGAAGCGTTAGGTTAACATGGTTGATGTAGTCGAACATCTTCACGATCCAACCGATCTTAGTACCAAACATACGGCACCTCCGAGTTCAACACACATTCAGCTCGATGACGTCCCTCGAACTCTTGGTCCAGCAGAGGGTCGAGGGAGAGTTCCGTCAGCACGATGGTGTGGTGACAGTGATGGTGATGTGATCCGCGCAGGGCTTCGCCTAAGCACTACGGCACTATGACCGGAGGAGTAAACTATGGAGGGGGGCACCGCACACGGCTAAGAGAACTATTGGTGTGCCTTTGGGGTGCCCCCCGCCCCTGTATATAAAGGAGGGGAGGAGGAGGCGGCCGACCAGGAGGAGGTGCGCCATGGGGGGAGTCCTACTAGGACTCCACTCCTAGTAGGATTCGCCCCCTCCTTTTCATTTCTTTCACCGGGGGAAAAGGAAGGAGAGGGAGAGGGAGAGGAAAGGGGGGCCGCGCACCTCCTCCTTGTCCTATTCGGACTCCCTAGGAGGGGGGCGCCACCCCCCCCCCCCCCCCCCCCCCGTGGGCTTCCCTCTCTCTCCCTTAGGCCCATGTAGGCCCAACACTTCCCCGAGGGGGGTCCAGTAACCCCTCGATACTCCGGTAAAATACCCGAACCGCTCGAACCCATTCTGATGTCCGAATACTACCTTCCAATATATTAATATTTAGCTCTCGGCCATTTCGAGACTCCTCGTCATGTCCGTGATCTCGTCCGGGACTCCGAACAAACTTCGATCACCAAAACACATAACTCATAATACAAATCGTCATCGAACGTTAAGCGTGCGGACCCTACGGGTTCGAGAACTATGTAGACATGACCGAGACACATCTCCGGTCAATAACCAATAGCGGAACCTAGATGCTCATATTGGTTCCTACATATTCTATGAAGATCTTTATCGGTCAAACCTCAATAACAACATAGGTTATTCCCTTTGTCATCGGTATGTTACTTGCCCGAGATTCGATCGTCGGTGTCATCATACCTTGTTGAATCTCGTTACTGGCAAGTCTCTTTACTCGTTCTGTAATGCATCATCCCGCAACTAACTCATTATTCACATTGCTTGCAAGGCTTATAGTGATGTGCATTACCGAGAGGGCCCAGAGATACCTCTCCGATACTCGGAGTGACAAATCCTAATCTTGATCTATGCCAACCCAACAAACACCTTCGGAGACACCTGTAGAGCATCTTTATAATCACCCAGTTACATTGTGACATTTGATAGCACACAAGGTGTTCCTCCGGTATTCGGGAGTTGCATAATCTCATAGTCAGAGGAATATGTATAAGTCATGAAGAAAGCAATAGCAATAGAACAAAACTGCATTCCTTAATAGATTTATTAAAGAAGAGTTGTATATGATACAACCAGAAGGTTTTGTCAATCCTAAAGGTGCTAACAAAATATGCAAGCTCCAGCGATCCATCTATGGACTGGTGCAAGCATCTCGGAGTTGGAATATACGCTTTGATAAGTTGATCTAAGCATATAGTTTTATACAGACTTGCGATGAAGCCTGTATTTACAAGAAAGTGAGTGAGAGCACTACAACATTTCTGATAAGTATATGTGAATGACATGTTGTTGATCGGAAATAATGTAGAATTATTCTACAAAGCATAAAGGAGTGTTTGAAAGGAATTTTTCAAAGAAAGACCTCGGTAAAGCTGCTTACATATTGAGCATCAAGATCTATAGAGATAGATCAAGACGCTTGATAAGTTTTTTCAATGAGTACATACCTTGACAAGATTTTGAAGTAGTTCAAAATGGAACAGTCAAAGAAAGAGTTCTTGCCTGTGTTGCAAGGTGTGAAATTGAGTAAGACTCAAAGCCCGACCACGGCAGAAGATAGAAATAGAATGAAAGTCATTCCCTATGCCTCAGCCATAGGTTCTATAAAGTATGCCATGCTGTGTACCAGATCTATTGTATACCCTACACTATGTTAAGCAAGGGAGTACAATAGTGATCTAAGAGTAGATCACTGGACAGCGGTCAAAATTATCCTTAGTGGAATAAAGGAAATATTTCTCAATTATGGAGGTGAAAAAAAAGGTTCGTCGTAAAAAGTTACGTCGATGCAAGTTTTGACACAGATCTGGATGACTCTAAGTCTCGATCTAGATACATATTGAAAGTGGGAGCAATAAGCTAGAGTAGCTCCGTGCAGAGCATTGTTGACATAGAAATTCGCAAAATACTTACGGATCTGAATGTGACAGACCCGTTGACTAAAAATATCTCACAAGAAAAACATGATCACACCTTAGTACTCTTTGGGTGTTAATCACATAGCAATGTGAACTAGATTACTGACTATAGTAAACCCTTTGGGTGTTGATCACATATCGATGTGAACTATGGGTGTTAATCACATGGTGATGTGAACTATTGCTGTTAAATCACATGGCGATGTGAACTAGATTATTGACTCTAGTGCAAGTGGGAGACTGAAGGAAATATGCCCTAGAGGCAATAATAAAGTTACTATTTATTTCCTTATAATCATGATAAATGTTTATTATTCATGCTAGAATTGTATTAACCGGAAACATAATACATGTGTGAATACATAGACAAACAAAGTGTCACTAGTATGCCTCTACTTGACTAGCTCGTTAATCAAAGATGGTTATGTTTCCTAACCATGAACGATGAGTTGTTATTTGATTAACGGGAGCACATCATTAAGAGAATGATCTGATTGACATGACCCATTCCATTAGCTTAGCACCCGATCGTTTAGTATGTTGCTATTGCTTTCTTCATGACTTATACATGTTCCTATAACTATGAGATTATGCAACTCCCGTTTACCGGAGGAACACTTTGGGTACTACCAAACGTCACAACGTAACTGGGTGATTATAAAGGAGTACTACAGGTGTCTCCAAAGGTACATGTTGGGTTGGCGTATTTCGAGATTAGGTTTTGTCACTCTGATTGTCGGAGAGGTATCTCTGGGCCCTCTCGGTGATGCACATCACTTAAGCCTTGCAAGCATTGCAACTAAATGAGTTAGTTGCGAGATGATGTATTACGGAACGAGTAAAGAGACTTGCCGGTAACGAGATTGAACTAGGTATTGAGATACCGACGATCGAATCTCGGGCAAGTAACATATCGATGACAAAGGGAACAACGTATGTTGTTATGCGGTCTGACCGATAAAGATCTTCGTAGAATATGTAGGAGCCAATATGGGCATCCAGGTCCCACTATTGGTTATTGACCGGAGACGTGTCTCGGTCATTTCTACATTGTTCTCGAACCCGTAGGGTCCGCACGCTTAAGGTTACGATGACATTTATATTATGAGTTTATGCATTTTGATGTACCGAAGGTTGTTCGGAGTCCCGGATGTGATCACGGACATGACGAGGAGTCTCGAAATGGTCGAGACATAAAGATTGATATATTGGAAGCCTATGTTTGGATATCGGAAGTGTTCCGGGTGAAATCGGGATTTTACCGGAGTACCGGGAGGTTACCGGAACCCCCCGGGAGCTATATGGGCCTTAGTGGGCTTTAGTGGAAAGGAGAAAGGAGTAGCCCAAGGTGGCCGCGTGCCTCCCCCCTCCCCTAGTCCTATTAGGACTAGGAGAGGTGGCCGCCCCCCCCCCCCTCTCTCTTTCCCCCCTCAAGGAGTCCTATTCCAACTAGGATTGGGGGGAAATCCTACTCCCAGAGGGAGTAGGACTCTCCTGGTGCGCCACCCTTGGCCGGCCAGCCTCCCCCCTCTTGTCCTTTATCTACGGAGGCAGGGGCACCCTAGAAAGACACAAGTTGATCCTCGTGATCGTTCCTTAGCCGTGTGCGGTGCCCCCCTCCACCATATTCCACCTCGGTCATATTGTTGCAGTGCTTAGGCGAAGCCTTGCGACGGTAGAACATCAAGATCGTCACCACGCCGTCGTGCTGACGGAACTCCTCCCCGACGCTTTGCTGGATCGGAGCCCAGGGATCGTCATCGAGCTGAATGTGGCCAAGAACTCGGAGGTGCCGGAGTAACGGTGCTTGGATCGGTCGGATCGGGAAGACGTACGACTACTTCCTCTACGTTGCGTCAACGCTTCCGCTGTCGGTCTACAAGGGTACGTAGATCACACTCTCCCCTCTCGTTGCTATGCATCACCATGATCTTGCGTGTGCGTAGGAAATTTTTGAAATTACTACGAAACCCAATAGATACACTGGCCCGAACAGTCCTCATAGAGGTCAAGAATTTCTTTCAGGTCTGCTCCTTGTTCTTGGTTTGCTTTCAGCAGCAGCACCGAATCATCGACAAACAAGAGATGGGACACCACCGGGCCAGCATTACAAACTTTTACTCCGCTGATCCTACCAGCTCTTTCTGCATCATGGAGTAAGGCTGAAAGTCCCTCCGCACAAATGACAAAGAGATATGGGGACGCCGGGTCCTCCTGCCGTAGGCCACGGGTAGGGCAGAATTGTTGAGTTAGCTCACCATTGACATTGATCTGGTAGCGGACCGAGGTTATACATTTCATGATCAACTCTACCCAGGCATTGCTAAACCCCAACTTGGTAAGCATGGCTTGCACAAAGCTCCATTCGACATGATCATATGCCTTGCTCATGTCTGCTTTCACCGCTGCCACCCCTTCTCTTCCCTTCTTCTTATTGAGCAGATAGTGTGACACTTCATAGGCCACGAGGATGTTATCCGTGATCCAGGGACGAATGCACTCTGGTTCTCCGATATGATGGCTGGAAGAATCAACTTCAGCCGATTAGCAATAACCTTGGACACAAACTTGTACACTACTAGGAAAAGGCTTATACATAGAAATTTACCAGTAGCGTGTGTTTTGGAGCCCACGCTACTTATAATTAGCAGTAGTGTGTGTTACAAACCGTGCTACTAGTACAACTTAGCAGCAGCGTTGGTTTCTATAGGGCACGCTACTGGTACATTAGCCACACCACACCCCCTGGCCAAAAAATAGTAGCAGCGTTGGTACCCTAACAAGCGCTACTGTTACGAAAATAGCAGTAGCGCGGGGCCATTAAGAAGCACTACTGCTACTTCTTCTATGTGTAATCTTTTACCAGTAGCGTGTTTTTTGGGCAAGCGCTATAGCTAGTTTTATGTACCAGTAGATATTTTGGCTGGCACACATAGCAGTAGCGCGCTTTGGTGCCCAGCGCTACTGCTATGGTCGCCAGCCAAAATATCTGCCACCTTTCCCCCCTTCTTCTTCCTCCCCCTTTCTTTCTCCCCCCTCCCTCTTGCACTTGCTTGTCCTTCAATGCTACCCCCTCTTCTTTGCCCCTCCTCCCCCTCCATTAATGCCCTCCCTCCTTTCTCTTCCTTGTTTTCGCCCCTTCTCTTCTTTGCCCCTCCACCACCCCCTCCATTAATGCCCTCCCTTCTTCCTCTTCCTTTCTTTTGCCCCTTCTCCCCTTCTCTTCTTCGCCCCTCCCCCCCCCCCTCCATTAATTCCCTCCCTCCTCCCTCTCATAGCTCTATCTAGAGCTACTAGCTAATTATAAGAAGGTGCTCGATATTCCTCTCGACAAATAGGTGAGCAAAAAAAGAGTTGTGCAAGAATGGAAATATGTGTGTTTGCGATTAGGACCGAAACTATGTGCGATATGAATATACCGAATTGTGTGTGGCATGTGAGTGACATGAGTTGCCTATGTTTTGTTGAAATGTCGATTCTTTTCCGTTTCGGCGAATTTCGGGCAAACTCAATATGTCCTATGTTTAGGGAAGGTCATGCTGAATTTTTGTATGAATTTGATCCATGCATGCATATATACGTGGTTATAATATTTGCTCTGCGTGCAGGTGATCATGAAGGTCAATGGAAGGATGGTGGAAAGATACTGGCAATCCGCTGTGGATGACATGTATGAAAAAAGACCGAAGGATGTTTTATGTCCGTGTCGAAAATGCAAAGGAAGAGTCAGGCTCGACCCCTTTTCAGGGTGGTAAATTCAAGACGCACCTGCTCATGCATGGTTTCAAGCATGGCCATACTCGATGGATAAGTGAAGATGATGATGATGATGATTATGATGATTATGATGATGATGATGATGAGGACGTTGACGGGGCAGGAAATAACGACATGGGGCCACCAGACGAAGAGATGACCGATTATGTGCCCGAAGAGGAAGACGGCCTCGGAAATGTCGATGGCGAAGAGGAAGTTCAAGGCGGAGAAGACGCGGGCACGCCGCCGTCTTCGTCGCTACTAAGTTCAGCCATGCAGGACCCGCATGATTGAGACCTGCTTCGCAAGAAGACGACTAGCTATAGAGCTGCTTCAAGAGAGGAGGCCAAACTGGCGCAACTGGAGGTAGACTCGATGACTCCTTTGTATGATGGTTGCAATCCCGAGGTGACCCGCTTGAGTTTCACACTAGAACTTCTAAAGATGAAGGCAAAAAACAAATGGACAGATACAAGCCTGGATGAGCTTCTGAAGTACCTAAAGAAGGTTCTTCCCGCGGGAAGCCTGTGTCCTACTAGTGTCGAGGAGGCAAAGAAAATCGTGTACCCTCTTGGTCTGCCACATATTAGATATCACACATGCATCAATGATTGCATCATATATCGGAATGAGCATGCGGAAAAAACCATCTGTCCAAAGTGCAATGCTTCACGATATAAAAAGGCCGGAAAGAAAGCTCCACAGAGAGTTGTATGGTACTTTTCGATCACTCCGCGTCTACAGTGGTATTTTGTAGATCCTAAGGAAGCAAAGCTTATGTGCTGGCATGCGGAGAGGGTGAAGCCAGATGACAGAGATGAGCCGAAGCTGAGACACCTCGCAGATGCTAGCCAGTGGAGAGCATTAAATGCTGAATTTGAATTTTTCGCAAATGATCCAAGGAACATCGTGCTTGGCGCTAGTAGTGATGGCATGAATCCATTTGGCAACCAGAACACCAATCATAGCACATGGCCCGTGTTTGTATGGATGTACAACCTCCCCCCTTGTTGTGCATGAAGGAAAAATACATACACATGGCTATGCTTATTCAAGGGCCGAAACAACCGGGAAATGATATAAATCTGTATCTCAGGCTACTGAAAGAGGAGTTACAGACCTTATGGACAACGCCAGCCAAGACATGGGATGCAATCAAAGGAGAGTATTTCTACATGAGAGCCGCGCTGATCACGACGGTGCAGGACTATCTCTGTTACGGCTATCTCTCCAGCCAGGTGTGCCACGGATATTGCGGATGCACGAGGTGCATGGATGATACAACTTCTCTGCAGCTATCAAAAGATGGCGGGTCTTTGAAAATCGTGTACATGGGGCATCAAAGATGGCTCGAGAAGGATGACCCATGGAGAAAGCATGGAGATCTATTCAATGGTAAGGCTGAGCATCGAGGTCCTCCACGTAAGCGTAGCGGTGCAGATATATGAGTTATTGAAGAACAAGGAAGAGTGCCCCTCACCGGGAAAGACGAAGAAAAAGGCGCCGGAGCCCCTGCTGAAGATATGGAAGACGAGATCTGTTTTCTAGGACTTGGAATACTGGCCCATACTTGACACGCCTCATAGCCTTGATCAAATGCATATCATAAAAAATATCCTTGAGAGTTTGCTTGGAACATTGATGAACATGCCGGAGAGGACCAAGGATGGGCCGAAGGCAAGAAAAGACTTGGAATTTTTGAAAATCAGGAAAGATCTCCAAATGCCCGGTAAAAGGTCGTCAGAGGAGACGGAGACGGAAGATAGGGGCAAAAAAGTAAACAAGAAGGAAGAACAATATTGCCCCACTCTTGCTTCACCTTAGATTCGAAGGAGGTCGATCAATTGTTCAAGTGCCTTGCCGGAATTAAAGTTAGTTCTGGATACTGTGGGAAGATAAGCAGATGTCTGGACACTAAGAAAAAAAGGTTCAGTGGGATGAAGTCTCACGACTATCATGTGATGATGACACAGTTACTCCTGGTTGCACTTAGAGGGATTATGGACACACATGTGCGTGAGACGCTTACTAACCTATGCCACTTTTTTGATGCTATCTCTCGAAAGTCGATCAGTGTGAAGCAACTCCATAGGCTACAGGAAGAGATTGTTGTCATACTGAATGAGCTAGAGATGTACTTCCCACCCGCGTTCTTTGATGTCATGGTGCATCTATGTGTCCACATCGTGGACGACATCATCGACCTAGGGCCGACATTCCTGCATAGCATGATGCCATTCGAGAGGATGAATGGGGTCATCAAAGGATTCGTTCGTAACATGTCCCATCCAGATGGAAGCATAGCCCAGGGATATCTGACCAAAGAGTGCATCTCTTTCTGTGAGAGTTATCTGACCAAAGACCCTGTTGTTGGTTTGCCCGTCAACAAGCACTGTGGAAGGCTCGAAGGCGAAGGTCACACCAACGGTCATAGGGATGTGAATGTGTTATGCTTGGGCCGACAAAACGACCTTGACAGGGCAAACTTAGTAGTGCTACAACACCTAGATGTGCTAGAAGATTTCGTGACACTTCACAAAGAGACCATCGCAAAGAACTACCGTGACCGTGGGGTGCACAGGACAGACGCTGAAGTTATTAGAGAGCACAACTCCACTTTCGTGTGTTGGTTCAAAGAGCGAGTTCTAGCTAATCCCCCGGAAGAGGGTTGTCCGAACGGAACACTCATATACGCCTTAGCACATGGCCCCTCGACCAACCTCGCGACTTATCAAGCATACGATATCAACGGATACACGTTCTACACGGAGGAGAAAGATATAAACAGTGATGACCAAAACTCAGGGGTGACGATGGAAGCCATGACCGGGAATGAAATTGAAAGATATTACAGAAGGGTTGAAGAGATATGGGAGCTTAACTACTCTGGATTGCATAGCGCGGCGATGTTCTGTGTCAGATGGGCTAAGAATGTACACAGAGAAAACCGACATTTCACTACCATGTGTATACCCGACTCCGATAGCGGTACTGTCAACGCCATCGCCAAAAATGAGCCATGGGTACACGCTAAACACGTGACACAATGTTTCTTCATAACTGATCTGATCAATCCCAGCCGTGTTGCCATGAGGAGAAGCAAAAGGAGCATCGCCGGAATGGATGGAGTCGCCAACGAGGAAGACTATGACCAGTACGGTGATCCGATGAGGGAAGATGATGCTGATGACGACGAAACATATGTCAAAAGAAGAATGAAGATTACATTACCTACGAAAGATCATAATCCCTGGAGAAGGAAAAATCACGACCATGGGCTCAATTATTCGACAACGAACAAAAGGGGGAAGAAGATCAGTCTGAAGTGTCGTCATCGCCCAAGCTGACAAACTAATCTCCAAAGTGCAAAAGGAAGAAAAAGGAAAGTGCAAAAGAAAGATAAGAAAAAGAAAAGTGCAAATGAAAGAAAAAGAAAAAGAAAAAGAAAGGAAGTTTTGCAAAATGAAATGAAAAGAAAAAGAAAAAGAAAAAGGAACTAATAAGTTGTGGAAAATGAAATGCAAGAAAAATAAAAAAATAAAGAAAAATAAAAAAAAGTTAGCAGTAGCGCGTTTTGGCCTGGGCAGCGCTATAGCTAAGAAAAAGAAAACGAAAAAATAAAGAAAAAAAGTTAGCAATAGCGCGTTTTATCCTGGGCAGCGCTATAGCTAAGAAAAACAAAAATAAAAATATAAAGAAAAAAGTTAGCAGTAGCACTGTTTTGCTAGACCAGCGTTATAGCTAACTTAGCTATAGCGCGTTTTTCCCACACGCGCTATAGCTAAGTTGCCTACAGCACCGGTCCGCTAGCTCCCCTCTTTCCTATCTCTTACTCGCACCGCTCGTCGATCCCCTTTTCTCTGACGCCACCGCCGACGCCGCACCGCCCACGCTGCCGCCGACGCCGCCCCGCCCACGCCGCAGCCGACGCCGCCCCGCCGACGCCGCACCACCCATGCCGCCGCCGACGCCGGACTCGACCTCAGCCCCGACCTTGACGCCGGCCACCGACCCCCTCCCGCTCCGGTATGGCCCCCCGCCCCCTCTTCCTTCCTCTCCGGCCCCTCAGCCCCCGCTCTCTCTCTCTCTCTCTCTGACCCCCTCCCGCTCCGGTATGTCTCTGCAGATCAACAAGGCTCAGTGACCCCGGCGACCCCGATGCCGGCCACCGACCCCGACCCCTCAGCGCCTCCCTCCGTGAAGCAGCCGGCGACGCCCAGCAACGCCAGCGAGCACTTCGTGGACAGGTGCCTTTCCCTCCCCTCCCCCTCCCCCCGCCCCGTGCGTACGAGCTTAATTTAATTGTTGTTAGTGTTAGTTAGTGTTAGTGTTAGCCTAGTGATGGTGCTTAGCTTAATTGCTGTTAGTGTTAGTGTATTCTGCTGGTTTTTGTGGTGGTACGAGCAAGTTTAATTTACTGTTACTACTGTTCTGACTAAATTCAGTTAAATGAAAATGAGCTTTGACGGAGAATTAAAATGAGCTTTGACAGAATATTGAAATGAAAATTAGCTTATGTTGCTTTGTTTTTAAATGAAAATGAAAATTACAGTTTTTGCAAATTAGCTTATGTTGCTGTCCATTTTGAAAATGAGGATTTTTAATGGAAGTGTTTGAAAATTTGGTCACTCTCTCTCTCTAACCAAATTAGGTCTTTCTGCAGATCGAAGCTAGGCGCAGATCGACGAGGAGGAGAAGGACGCCCTCAACCCCCCCCCCCCCCCCCCCCCCCCCCCCCCCCCCCCCCCCCCCCCCCCCCCCCCCCCCCCCCCCCCCGCGCCCCCCCCCCCCCCCCGGGCCCCTCCTCTGCCCCGGCGACCCCGACCCCGATCCCAACCCCGAGGTGCGCCACCCCCTCTTCCATCCCTCTTCATATGTCAGCACATAATGATGCAAGGGGGAGTGTTCATAATCTGGTTGTTAAAGTGTTCATAATGATGCAATGGGGAGTGGAGCTGTTTGATTGGTTAATGAGCTTGCAGTTTTACTATGGTAGTTGATCTTTCTTGCATCAGTTGGGCAGCAATGTTCATGATTGTGTATATGTCAGTAGCAACAAAGCCTGTGATGTTTGTTTCATCTTCTTAGAGTGCTCATAATGTGGCTGTTAAAATTGTTGTTAGAGTGCTGAAATGCTTGCTGTTAAAAAGGTGACCTATGTTTTGCCGAAAATGTTGATTCATTTCCATTCCGGCAAATTTCAGGCGCTCTATATGTGCACTTTCTAGCAAAGGTCATGCCAAAATTTTCCATGAATTTCGGCATGACTTGTGCTAGAAAGTTGGACATATCGAGTGCTCGAGATTTGTCGCGACGGGAATGAAACGATATTTTCGGCAAAACAAAGGTCACTTTTTTTCATTATTCACTTTATTATATAAAGCTCGATAATTAAACAACTATGACATTGAACCCTAGGAAACATGACCGACACCGATGAGGCCGGAGGTTCACAGTCCCAATTAGGTCGAGCACACGCCTACCTTGACTTTCTGGCGGATCAAGAGAGACAACAAGCTGGGTGTCCGGACCCCCTTGTCATGACGGATGACGACGATGGTGGCGCCAGCGCCGACACTGATGCCACCAACGACACCGGCACTGAGACTGGCGCTAATGATGTTCCTAACTACAGCACGGAAGGTGGGACCTCCCAAGCTAGTGAGGGAAAGAAGGAAAAGAGGACACGACGCCCAAATGAGCTCGGCACCGGAAGACTGGTGGTCACGGCGGTGCACCCTGGCGAGTTCGAGCCAATAGAGCCGCGAGAAGTGGCAGCGTGTTATGGCAACCAACTAGCATGCATCCTACGGGATACCGCTAACATCAACACCACAAAAATACGGAAGAATGAACATTTGAAGAATGAACAAAACTAGGGTGAAAAAGGCGATTCAAGTAGACCATTGATACGTCTCCAACGTATCTATAATTTTTGATTGCTCCATGCTATATTATCTACTGTTTTGGAAATTATTGGGCTTTATTATCCACTTTTATATTATTTATCAGACTAACCTATTAACCGGAGGCCCAGCCCAGAATTGCTGTTTTTTGCCTATTTTAGGGTTTCGAAGAAAAGGAATATCAAACGGAGTCCAAATGGAATGAAACCTTCGGGAACATGATTTTCTCAACGAACAAGACCCAGGAGACTTGGACCCTACGTCAAGAAACAAAAGAGGAGGCCACGAGGTAGGGGGCGCACCTACCCCCCCCCCAGGCGCGCCCTCCACCCTCGTGGGCCCCCTGTTGCTCCACCGACGTACTCCTTCCTCCTATATATACCTACGTACCCCCAAACGATCAGATACGGAGCAAAAACCCTAATTCCACCGCCAACTTTCTGTATCCACGAGATCCCATCTTGGGGCCTGTTCCGGAGCTCCGCCGGAGGGGCATCGATCACGGAGGGCTTCTACATCATCACCATAGCCCCTCCGATGAAGTGTGAGTAGTTTACCTCAGACCTACGGGTCCATAGTTATTATCTAGATGGCTTCTTCTCTCTTTTTGGATCTCAATACAATTTTCTCCCCCTCTCTTGTGAAGATCTATTCGATGTAATCTTCTTTTTGCGGTGTGTTTGTTGAGACCGATGAATTGTGGGTTTATGATCAAGTCTATCTATGAACAATATTTGAATCTTCTCTGAATTCTTTTATGTACGATTGGTTATCTTTGCAAGTCTCTTCGAATTATCAGTTTGGTTTGGCCTACTAGATTGATCTTTCTTGCAATGGGAGGAGTGCTTAGCTTCGGGTTCAATCTTGGGGTGTCCTTTCCCAGTGACAGTAGGGGGAGCAAGGCACGTATTGTATTGTTGCCATCGAGGATAACAAGATGAGGTTTTCATCATATTGCATGAGTTTATCCCTCTACATCATGTCATCTTGCTTAAGGCATTACTATGTTTTCATTAACTTAATACTCTAGATGCATGCTGGATAGCGGTCGATGAGTGGAGTAATAGTGTAGATGCAGGCAGGAGTCGGTCTACTTGTCTCAGACGTGATGCCTATATACATGATCATACCTAGATATTCTCATAACTATGCTCAATTCTGTCAATTGCTCAACAGTAATTCGTTCACCCACCGTAGAATACCTATGCTCTTGAGAGAAGCCACTGGTGAAACCTATGGCCCCGGGTCTATCTTCATCATATTAATCTTCCAATACTTAGTAATTTCCTTTGCTTTTTTACTTTGCTTTTATTTTCCTTTGCATTTTTATCATAAAAATACCAAAAATATTGTCTTATCATATATATCAGATCTCACTCTCGTAAGTGGCCGTGTAGGGATTGACAACCCCTTATTGCGTTGGTTGCGAGGATTTATTTGTTTTGTGCAGGTACGAGGGACTCGCGCGTTGCCTCCTACTGGATTGATACCTTGGTTCTCAAAAACTGAGGGAAATACTTACGCTACTTTGCTGCATCATCCCTTCCTCTTCGGGGAAAACCAACGCAGTGCTCAAGAGGTAGCAAGAAGGATTTCTGGCGCCGTTGCCGGGGAGTCTACGCAAAAGTCAATATACCAAGTACCCATCACAATCCCTATCTCCCGCATTACATTATTTGCCATTTTCCTCTCGTTTTCCTCTCCCCCACTTCACCCTTGCCGTTTTATTCGCCCTCTCTCTCTCTCTTTCCTCCCTCTCCTTCTCTATTTGCTTCTTTTTGCCCGCTTGCTTTTTCTTTGCTTGTGTGTTAGTTTGCTTGCTTGTCACGATGGCTCAAGATAACACTAAATTGTGTGACTTTACCAATACCAACAACAATGATTTTATTAGCACTCCGATTGCTCCTCTTACCGATGCTGAATCTTGTGAAATTAATACTGGTTTGCTGAATCTTGTCATGAAAGATCCGTTTTCCGGCCTTCCTAGTGAAGATGCCGCTACCCATCTAAATAGCTTCGTTGATTTGTGTGATATGCAAAATAAGAAAGATGTATATAACAATATTGTTAAATTGAAGCCATGTCCTTTTTCGCTTAGAGATCGTGCTAAAGCTTGGTTTTCGTCTTTGCCTAAAAATAGTATTGATTCATGGAATAAGTGCAAAGATGCTTTTATCTCTAAGTATTTTCCTCCCGCTAAGATCATCTCCCTTAGAAACGATATTTTGAATTTTAAGCAACTTGGTCATGAACATGTTGCACAAGCTTGGGAGAGGATGAAATTAATGATACGTAATTGCCCTACTCATGGTTTGAATTTGTGGATGATTATACAATTTTTTTATGCCGGATTGAATTTTGCTTCTAGAAATTTTTTAGATTCGGCCACGGGAGGCACTTTAATGGAAATCACTTTAGGAGAAGCTACTAAACTCCTAGATAATATTATGGTTAATTATTCTCAATGGCATACTGAAAGATCTACTAATAAAAAGGTGCATGCGACAGAAGAAATTAATGTTTTGAGTGGAAAGATGGATGAACTTATGAAATTATTTGCTAGTAAAAGTGTTTCTTCTGATCCTAATGATATGCCCTTGTCTACTTTGATTGAAAATAATAATGAATCTATGGATGTGAATTTTGTTGGTAGGAACAATTTTGGTAACAATGCGTATAGAGGAAATTTTAATCCTAGGCCTTATCCTAGTAATCCCTCTAATAATTATGGAATTCCTACAACAATTATTATGGAAATTATAATAAGATGCCCTCTGATTTTGAATCTAATATTCAAGAATTTATTACTTCACAAAAGAATTTCAATGCTTTGATTGAAGAAAAATTGCTTAAGATTGATGAGTTGGCTAGGAACGTTGATAGAATTTCTCTTGATGTTGATTCTTTGAAACTTGGATCTATTCCACATAAGCATGATATCAATGAGTCTCTCAAAGCCATGAGAATTTCCATTGATGAGTGCAAATAAAGAACCGCTAGGATGCGTGCTAAGAAATATGCCTTTATAAGAGCGTGTTCTTCTAGTTTCTATGAAAATAAAGATGAAGATCTAAAAGTTATTGATGTATCCCGTATTAAATCTTTGTTTTACAATATGAATCTTAATAATGATGGGAATGGATATGATCCACCTTTACCTAGAAGGCGTTCCAAGAATTCGGAGTTTTTAGATCTTGATGCTAAAATTGATGAAAGTGGGGTCGAAGAAATTAAAACCCTAGATGTTGCTAAACCCACTATTTTGGATTTCAAGGAATTTAATTATGAAAATTTCTCTTTGATTGATTGTATTTCCTTGTTGCAATCCGTGCTAAATTCTCCTCACGCTTATAGTCAAAATAAAGCATTCACTAAACATATCGTTGATGCCTTGATGCAATCTTATGAAGAAAAACTTGAATTGGAAGTTTCTATCCCTAGAAACCTTTATGATGAGTGGGAACCAACTATTAAAATTAAAATTAAAGATCATGAGTTTTATGCTTTATGTGATTTGGGTGCTAGTGTTTCCATGATTCCAAAGACTTTGTGTGATTTGTTAGGTTTCCGTGATTTTGATGATTGCTCTCTAAACTTACACCTTGCGGATTCCACTATTAAGAAACCTATGGGAAGAATTAATGATGTTCTTATTGTTGCAAATAGGAATTATGTGCCCGTATATTTTATTGTTCTTGACATAGATTGCAATCCTTCATGTCCTATTATTCTTGGTAGACCTTTCCTTAGAACGATTGGTGCAATTATTGATATGAAGGAAGGAAATATTAGATTCCAATTTCCGTTAAGGAAAGGCATGGAACACTTTCCTAGAAAGAAAATCAAATTACCTTATGAATCTATTATGATAGCCACTTATGGATTGCCTACCAAAGATGGCACTACCTAGATCTATCCTTGCTTTTTATGCCTAGCTAGGGGCGTTAAACGATAGCGCTTGTTGGGAGGAAACCCAATTTTATTTTTATTACTTGCTTTTTGCTCCTGTTTAGTAATAAATAATTTATCTAGCCTCTGTTTAGGTTGTGTTTTGTGTTTAATTAGTGTTTGTGCCAAGTAGAACCGTTGGGAAGACTTGGGGAAAGTCTTGTTAATCTTGCTGTAAAAACAGAAACCTTAGCGCTCACGAGAACTGCTGCCATTTTTATTTGGAAAGTGCTATTTAGTTAATTATTTTTTCATATGATTAATAGATAAATTTCTCACGTACAGAAATTTATTTTAGAATTTTTGGGGTTCCAGATCTTGCGCTAGCTACAGATTACTACAGATTGTTCTGTTTTTGACAGATTCTGTTTTTTGTGTGTTGTTTGCTTATTTTGATGAATATATGGCTAGTAAAATAGTTTATAAACCATAGAGAAGTTGGAATACAGTAGGTTTAACACCAATAAAAATAAAGAATTAGTTCATTACAGTACCTTGAAGTGGTCTTTTGTTTTCTTTCGCTAATGGAGCTCACGAGATTTTCTACTTTAAGTTTTGTGTTGTGAAGTTTTCGAGTTTTGGGTAAAGATTTGATGGATTATGGAACAAGGAGTGGCAAGAGCCTAAGATTGGGATGCCCATGGCACCCCCAAGATAATCTAAGGACACCTAAAAGCCAAAGCTTGGGGATGCCCCGGAAGGCATCCCCTCTTTTCGTCTACTTCTATCGATAACTTTATTTGGAGCTATATTTTTATTCACCACATGATATGTGTTTTGCTTGGAGTGTCTTGTATGATTTGAGTCTTTGCTTTTTAGTTTACCACAATAATCCTTTCTATACACACCTTTTGAGAGAGCCATACATGATTTGGAATTTGTTAGAATATTCTATGTGCTTCGCTTATATCATTTGAGTTATATAGTTTTTGCTCTAGTACTTTACTCATATTTTTTAGAGAACGGTGGTGGAATTGTTTTATAGAAATTATTGATCTCTAATGCTTCACTTAGATTATTTTGAGAGTCTTAAATAGCATGGTAATTTGCTTAAATAATCCTAATACACTTGGTATTCAAGAATAGTAAAAACTTTCTTATGAGTGTGTTGAATGCTATGAGAAGTTTGATGCTTGATAATTGTTTTGAGATATGAAGATGGTGATATTAAAGTTGTGCTAGTTGAGTAGTTGTGAATTTGAGAAATACTTGTTTTAAATTTTGTGATTCCCGTAGCATGCACGTATGGTGAACCGTTATGTGATGAAGTCGGAGCATGATTTATTTTTTGATTGTCTTCCTTATGAGTGGCGGTCGGGGACGAGCGATGGTATTTTCCTACCAATCTATCCCCTAGGAGCATGCGCGTAATACTTTTCTTTGATAACTTGTAGATTTTTGCAATAAGTATATGAGTTCTTTATGACTAATGTTGAGTCCATGGATTATACGCACTTTTCTTCCTTCCACTATTGCTAGCCTCTCTAATACCGCGCACCTTTCGCCGGTATCATACACCCACCATATACCTTCCTCAAAACAGCCACCATACCTACCTATTATGGCATTTCCATAGCCATTCCGAGATATATTGCCATGCAACTTTCCACCGTTCTGTTTATTATGACACACTCCATCATTGTCATATTGCTTAGCATGATCATGTAGTTGACATCGTATTTGTGGCAAAGCCGCCATTCATAATTCTTTCATACATGTCACTCTTAATTCATTGCATATCCCGGTACACCGCCGGAGGCATTCATATAGAGTCATATTTTTGTTCTAAGTATCGAGTTGTAAGAAAATAAAAGTGTGATGATCATCATTATTAGAGCATTGTCCCAGTGAGGAAAGGATGATGGAGACTATAATTCCCCCACAAATCGGGATGAGACTCCGGACGAAAAAAAGATAGGCCATAAAAAAAGAGAAAAGGCCCAAATAATAAAAAAATGAGAGAAAAAGAGAGAAGGGACAATGTTACTATCCTTTTACCACACTTGTGCTTCAAAGTAGCACCATGATATTCATGATAGAGAGTCTCCAATGTTATCACTTTCATATATTAGTGGGAATTTTTCATTATAGAACTTGGCTTGTATATTCCAATGATGGGCTTCCTCAAAATGCCCTAGGTCTTCATGAGCAAGCAAGTTGGATGCACACCCACTTAGTTTCTTTTGTTGAGCTTTCATATACTTATATCTCTAGTGCATCCGTTGCATGGCAATCCCTACTCACTCACATTGATATCTATTGATGGGCATCTCCATAGCCCGTTGATACACCTAGTTGAAGTGAGACTATTTATTTTTTGATTGTCTTCCTTATGAGTGGCGGTCGGGGACGAGCGATGGTATTTTCCTACCAATCTATCCCCTAGGAGCATGCGCGTAATACTTTTCTTTGATAACTTGTAGATTTTTGCAATAAGTATATGAGTTCTTTATGACTAATGTTGAGTCCATGGATTATACGCACTTTTCTTCCTTCCACTATTGCTAGCCTCTCTAATACCGCGCACCTTTCGCCGGTATCATACACCCACCATATACCTTCCTCAAAACAGCCACCATACCTACCTATTATGGCATTTCCATAGCCATTCCGAGATATATTGCCATGCAACTTTCCACCGTTCTGTTTATTATGACACACTCCATCATTGTCATATTGCTTAGCATGATCATGTAGTTGACATCGTATTTGTGGCAAAGCCGCCATTCATAATTCTTTCATACATGTCACTCTTAATTCATTGCATATCCCGGTACACCGCCGGAGGCATTCATATAGAGTCATATTTTTGTTCTAAGTATCGAGTTGTAAGAAAAATAAAAGTGTGATGATCATCATTATTTAGAGCATTGTCCCAGTGAGGAAAGGATGATGGAGACTATGATTCCCCCACAAGTCGGGATGAGACTCCGGACGAAAAAAAGATAGGCCATAAAAAAAGAGAAAAGGCCCAAATAATAAAAAAATGAGAGAAAAAGAGAGAAGGGACAATGTTACTATCCTTTTACCACACTTGTGCTTCAAAGTAGCACCATGATATTCATGATAGAGAGTCTCCAATGTTATCACTTTCATATATTAGTGGGAATTTTTCATTATAGAACTTGGCTTGTATATTCCAATGATGGGCTTCCTCAAAATGCCCTAGGTCTTCATGAGCAAGCAAGTTGGATGCACACCCACTTAGTTTCTTTTGTTGAGCTTTCATATACTTATATCTCTAGTGCATCCGTTGCATGGCAATCCCTACTCACTCACATTGATATCTATTGATGGGCATCTCCATAGCCCGTTGATACACCTAGTTGAAGTGAGACTATCTTCTCCTTTCTTGTCTTCTCCACAACCACCATTCTATTCCACTTATAGTGCTATATCCATGGCTCACGCTCATGTATTGCGTGAAGATTGAAAAAGTTTGAGAATTTCAAAAGTATGAAACAATTGCTTGGCTTGTCATCGGGGTTGTGCATGATTTAAATACTTTGTGTGATGAAGATAGAGCATAGCCATACTATATGATTTTGTAGGGATAACTTTCTTTGGCCATGTTATTTTGAGAAGACATGATTGCTTTGTTAGTATGCTTGAAATATTATTATTTTTATGTCAATATTAAACTTTTATCTTGAATCTTTTGGATCTGAATATTCATACCACAATTAAGAAGAATTACATTAAAATTATGCCAAGTAGCACTCTGCATCAAAAAATCTATTTTTATCATTTACCTACTCGAGGACGAGCAGGAATTAAGCTTGGGGATGCTTGATACGTCTCCAACGTATCTATAACTTTTAATTGCTCCATGCTATATTATCTACTGTTTTGGACATTATTGGATTTTATTATCCACTTTTATATTATTTTTGAGACTAACCTATTAACCGGAGGCCCAGCCCACAATTGTTGTTTTTTGCCTATTTTAGGGTTTCGAAGAAAAGGAATATCAAACGGAGTCCAAACGGAATGAAACCTTCGGGAACGTGATTTTCTCAACGAACAAGACCCAGGAGACTTGGACCCTACGTCAAGAAACAAAATAGGAGGCCACGAGGTAGGGGGCGCGCCTACCCCCCCCCCCCCAGGCGCGCCCTCCCCCCCCGTGGGCCCCCTGTTGCTCCACCGACGTACTCCTTCCTCCTATATATACCTATGTACCCCCAAATAATCAGATACGGAGCAAAAACCCTAATTCCACCGCCGCAACTTTCTGTATCCACGAGATCCCATCTTGGGGCCTGTTTCGGAGCTCCGCCGGAGGGGGCATCGATCACGGAGGGCTTCTACATCATCACCATAGCCCCTCCGATGAAGTGTGAGTAGTTTACCTCAGACCTACAGGTCCATAGTTATTATCTAGATGGCTTCTTCTCTCTTTTTGGATCTCAATACAATGTTCTCCCCCTCTCTTGTGGAGATCTATTCGATGTAATCTTCTTTTTGCGGTGTGTTTGTTGAGACCGATGAATTGTGGGTTTATGATCAAGTCTATCTATGAACAATATTTGAATCTTCTCTGAATTACTTTATGTATGATTGGTTATCTTTGCAAGTCTCTTCGAATTATCAGTTTGGTTTGGCCTACTAGATTGATCTTTCTTGCAATGGGAGGAGTGCTTAGCTTTGGGTTCAATCTTGGGGTGTCCTTTCCCAGTGACAGTAGGGGCAGCAAGGCACGTATTGTATTGTTGCCATCGAGGATAACAAGATGGGGTTTTCATCATATTGCATGAGTTTATCCCTCTACATCATGTCATCTTGCTTAAAGCGTTACTATGTTTTCATTAACTTAATACTCTAGATGCATGCTGGATAGCGGTTGATGAGTGGAGTAATAGTAGTAGATGCAGGCAGGAGTCGGTCTACTTGTCTCGGCCGTGATGACTATGTACATGATCATACCTAGATATTCTCATAACTATGCTCAATTCTGTCAATTGCTCAACAGTAATTCGTTCACCCACCGTAGAATACATATGCTCTTGAGAGAAGCCACTGGTGAAACCTATGGCCCCGGGTCTATCTTCATCATATTAATCTTCCAATACTTAGTAATTTCCTTTGCTTTTTTACTTTGCTTTGCTTTGCATCTTTATCATAAAAATACCAAAAATATTATCTTATCATATATATCATATCTCACTCTCGTAAGTGGCCGTGTAGGGATTGACAACCCCTTATCGCGTTGGTTGCGAGGATTTATTTGTTTTGTGCATGTATGAGGGACTCGCGCGTAGCCTCCTACTGGATTGATACCTTGGTTCTCAAAAACTGAGGGAAATACTTACGCTACTTTTCTGCATCACCCCTTCCTCTTCGGGGAAAACCAACGCAGTGCTCAAGAGGTAGCAACCATGAAACCTACGCCGAGATTGTTGTAGACAATCCGAAAATTATGATAGAGGACTTTGAAAAGTTCAAGTAGACTTGCAATGAAGAAGCTTCCAAGGCCAGGTCGGAGAGAGGCAAGCAGCTGCAGGCAAAGAACATGGGGAACCACCGCCTTGGAAGTCGTGGTTACATGAGAAAGAGGCCCGTGTGGGCTAAGGAGGATGCAAAACATGAACGTCAGGGGAACCAAGACCCATTGGCTGAGTTCACCGACCAGCAAGAGCACAACTTCATTAGGGCCTGATTCTCATGGGACCCCAAGAAAAAGATTTTTTCACCGATGGGCCGACTAGGAAATTCATGAGAATACTGGTAATTATCCTTTTACCACCTTATATATTAGGTTATGATCAACGAAGTCTACTGCATTCTAGTCGCATTCGTAAATGATTCACGGTCCATTTTGCAGAGAGAGCAACACAAGCTTGCGGCCGAGAGCGACTCGTCGACTCAGTCGACTCAGTCATCGGCGAAGTACAAGTGGGACACTCCTTTCAACCGGGCCATGAACATAATGATGGGACACCCGCCCGGCCAGCCGCCGCAATATGGACGTGTGCACGGCGCCGGGGATGGGGCCACGTGGAAGTACTATTATAACGAGGACCCCAAGGCCAAAAGACAGAGAAAGAAGTTCAGTCAAGTGACTATCGACGAGATGGTGGCGCGGGCGATGGAGAAAGAAAAAGCTGAGACCAAAGCAGAGATAATCGCTGCATGTAGAGATGATATGGTGGCTGCCTTTACAAGCTTGATTCCAACAGTGGTCACATGGGTGCAACAAAATCCAAACGCGCCACCAAGTGATTTTCCCATGCCCAGCTTCACCGGGAGCAACTCAATGAACACCGCACACATACCCGTACCTAGTATGGCAACAGCACCCGCACCTCCTCCAGCACCTGCTCCTCCACCCAGCTCTCACAGCAGCCCTAGCTCCGTCTCTGGCTTGAATGTCAGGCCGTCGACATTGGCTGAGCTCGACGCCCTCACGGTAAATACGTGTCGCACCTTCATCAACTCAACTAATTAATTAATCTTCAGTTGCCGTCCTTTTTGGATCTCTGACGCCGCACGTATATGTCTTTGTAGGCCGACTCCACTCCATGTACCCTCCTTTACAACATGAAGGGCGGGTTGGTGGATGTGTGGAAGGGTACTATAGTGAAGCCTAAGGATCGATTGTTTCACCGCCGGCAGATGCCTGATAATGCCTTAAAGGTCTCCGTGGCGAGTGTGAAAGCGGGCTACGATGGTCTCCCTCATCCGATACAAACCGATGGAGAGGATGACGAGACCCCCACGCAGCTTGGCCAATGCAAAAATCGGCCGATCCTGTGGCCGAAAAATCTTCTTCGTGTTGAGGTGGCCGGGAGCACACCAACGGGACCTCAGGAAGGTATGACCACAACACCACCTACACAAGTACAACCATTGTCTGTGCTGCTTGCTGAGACCGAGAGACATGAGGAAGGAGGGCCAACCGTTCCGGCGGCGGATGATGCCATCTGCCCCATGGAAGAGGATAAGGATCATGACATGGAGGAGGCCGATGACCCTCTCCAGTATCTCAATACTGCCTTTGACAACGAAGTAACAATGAGTCAACCATATGAATATGAGATGCATGTACCAGAGCCGGAACATGCTCTGGAGTGCAAGAACTCTTTGTTCATGCAATCCTCGCAGGACACGCCTCCAGATGCCGGCTCCACCCAAGCTCAACTAATTAGCCAGAGTCGTCCAAAGCTGAGCCTGACAACACTAGGGGTGGTGCTCAGGGAGGGTCTGACAGACCCACCAGCACCTGAGCCCACCAAGAAGAAGCAGAGGAAGAGACCGGCGGCGAGAAAATCCAATAAAGCTGGCAATGTTGGTTCTAGCAGCAAGCCGCCTTCGACCAAGGTTGACCGTGTACCGATGAAACATGCACCATTAATCCATGTCGCGGGAGATCCAATGGTACCGGCGAATGCATTAGCTGCCATAGAAGGGGATCTCAGGAGACTCCATGGCCATGTGCTTTCGACAGAGAGAAGCCTCCTCGCCTCGGATGATCCAGGATACCCACTTTATACGGTTCATGTGCCGAGCAGTTGCAAGATGTATGTCCACACATGCCCCGCGGACCTCTTCTTCCTGAGGTTTGATTACATCTTCCAGATGTTTCAAATGAGGACACTCGATTTTACGTTCGTCCGCCTGTATGCGCTGCACATGAACTACATCGTCAGGAGAGAGCAAATCACCGGTCTTGCGGTCGCGGACCCATACTACATGCATGAGGGCTTCTTGTCAATCAATGACGCCAACCGTCAATATGCAAGTCGGTACATTGAAGAATTCTTGGTCAGCAATAAGGACAAAAAACGATTCTCCTACCTTATCATCCCAGGTAAGTCATCCGCGAATAGCACTATAACACATACATCCTTTCGTGCATTTCAATAGTTACTTTGCACGCATGGAGGCTAAACTTGATCGTGTATTCTGCACAGCGGGGGGTGTCGTGTCGTTCTCATTGTTCTTTACCCGCGTTACTCCCGCGCTCTATATTTGGACCCGTCGAAGAACATACAGAAGAAAGATTACACACACATAAAGTATGTTCTGGACAGAGCTATGCTGGGCTTCAGCATGCGGGGTGGCTACATCCAATGCAAAAAAACAAATAAGGTCGGGCTTTGTTTCAGCCACAAGACTGACTTCTGTTGCATCCAGCAACCGGCAAGAAGTGAGAATGATGGATTCTACGTCATCCATCTAATGATGGAGTACAGAAGGGATGTGCAATCACTTTGCATGAAATCTTCATCCGATACCCATATCCAGAGATTGGCTGAAGCCTTTGGAGCCGTGCCAGATAATCGACTTCGAGATTTCTACCGGATCCAACAGGAAATTGTGTCCATCATCATGAAAGATGTCCTCAAAGAGAATGGGATGTTCTACGGCAGCCCAATATCGCGAGCTGACGTCCGAACCCGCATTGCCCTACATCGTCAGGACATGATGCCTTTCACTAAGCTTGGGTCCACCCTTCCGGATATGGACAGATGGGAAGAGTGCACTGCTTAAAAACAATGTGTCTGTTTAGTTACTTGTTACTTTCTGTACGACGAAACTTCGAATCTCTCGGTACGACGAAACTATTAGATGTATGGTGCCGCGCTCTAGTTAATTACTTTCGGTATGATGAAATTTGTTAACTATGTTTACTATATATGTTGCTTCTATTTCATAGCTGTTTTGTTGAATTCGCTTCATGGTATATATATATATATGTGCATCTCTGACAGGTATATAGATCAACGATGGCGAGGAAGTGGTATGCCGTGTATGTAGGGCATGTTTCGGGTGTGTATGATGAGTGGCCAGAGTGTCAGGCCCAAGTCTCTGGCTTCTCCGGCGGAAGCCAGAAAGGGTTTGATAGTAGAGCGGAAGCCGAAGCTAGTTACTTGAGATTCATAGCACAACAGGGGATTCAGAACCAGCGCCGCTGCAAAAACTACTACATAATACCGCTTTTGATCATCGTGATCGCTCTTATCTTCTATGCGGTCATATCATAGTCTACATAGATGATGAAACATGAGTATGTGACCATGTAGTTGCATGTATTGAGAACTTGTAATGACTTGTAACGCTATTTCGAGACATGTGTTCGACCATGATTGATGATGATGAGATATTTGAGACATGTCGAGACTTCTAATAACTTTGGCTCATCGATGACTCACTTGCTTTTCAATGAATATGCATGTTATTGTATAAACGGTGGATCTGTTTAATTGTGTACAGAGCCAAAACGCAAAAAAAATACAAAAGTTAGCAGTGGCGTGGGGGTAAAGATTACCAGTAGCACTCAAGTAACAGTAGCACTGGCTAGCTCCACGCGCTGTAGATAAATATCAGTAGCGCTGGGTGGAAGCGCGCTACAGCTACTTTAGCTACCAGTAGCTCTGGGTTAAACAAGCGCTACTGCTAAAAAATAGCTATAGCGCCATAGCAGTAGCGCGCCTACCCTCGCTACTAATAGTAAAAAAGCAAGCGCTACTGGTAAGGGTTTTTCTAGTAGTGGTAGATGACGTTGCATAAGCTGATGGGCCGGAGATCCTTAATCCGGTTCGGGTTCTTGACCTTCGGGATGAACACAACCACCGTATCGTTCCACCCTTCCGGCATCTCGGCCCCATTAAGAACTGCAAGCACTTCCTCAACAACTTTATCACCCATAAAGTGCCAATGTTGCTTGTACACAAGAGAGGGCATTCCATCGGGTCCAGGTGCTTTAAGGTCCCCAATATGATCCAACGTTGCCTTGACCTCCTCCCGAGTAAATTCAGCCTCCAATATGAGTCTCATGCCCTCTGTGACCCGTGGCTCAACTTTCTGAATGAGTTCATTTATCCTCGTACCCGCTGATGAGGTGAACAATTCCTGAAAAAAGGAGCAAATATAGTTAGAAAGCCCTTCTCCCTCCTTCACCACTGATCCATCCTCCCTTCTTAACCCCTTCACTCTATTAGCCTTCCGTCTAGCATTTGCCACAACCATGAAATACTTCGTGCTTCTATTGCCATCTCGCAGCCAGGTAACATGTGATCGCTGCTTTGCTTTTATATTCTTCTTCACCTCTAACTCTTCCACAGCACACTGTAGCCTAGCCTCCTCCCTAATCTTCCTTTCTGACACCGGGGCACACATACACTTCTCCAGGTCACGTTTTGCTTTCTTTAGGCGGCCATCTAGCTCCCCCACAACTTCCTTGTGCCATTTTGTCATTCTCCCTGCAACACACCGAAGTGTGTAGGCCACATTTGCTGTCTCTCCCAGCATACCCTCCTCCCAAGCTCCTTGTATTTCAGCGCTACGCCCCTCCTCCTTTAGCCACCACGCCTCGAACCGAAACCCCCTATCCCCACGGGCAGGCGTTCTCCCCTCTCCTCGAGTGCACACAACTACCGACCGATGATCCGAGTGGCGGGGTGGCCCATTGATCACAGTATAGTCTGAAAACATCTCACACCAAGCTGAGTTAGCCGTGGCACGGTCCAGCCTTTCACAAATGTAGTTGTGGATGTCCTTGCTGTGATTCCTCCAGGTATATTTATCCCCTGAGTAGCCAATGTCGCTAAGCTCTACCAAAGCTTCCCGGAAATTATCCATCATGACTTGTGGCCGTAACACTCCTCCAACCTTTTCATCATCCGAGAGGATTTCATTAAAGTCTCCTAGGCATAACCACGGCCTCCCATCCTGATGTTGTTGCCCCAAAAGTCTTAGGGTACGCCATGTATCTCTCTTCCGCTCCGTAACCGATTCACCATATACACCCGTTAACCTCCACATCCTTCCATCATCCTCCCGCACATCCACGTCTATATGTATCCTACCATACGATCTGAGCATCACATCTATCCCCCTTCGCCAGAACAACGCCACACCCCTACTTCTTCCTTCTGGGTTCCACGCTGTCATGCTCTCCGACCACTATAGTTATTCAAATGTTGGAGGCCTATGCTCAACTAACCATGAGCATGATCTAATCTCTATACATAATGTCCTGGAGTACATCACAGAGGAATTCTTAATTTGGAAGGCATGGCTGCCTGAAAAAAAATGCAAGTCCTTCGATTGGCTTATCATTCATAATTGCATCTTATACATAATGTCCTGGAGCACATCACAGAGGAATTCTTGATTATAAGTGATATCCATCTTGTCACAACACACCTGAACATGCTAGACACCTTATGATTGACCACTCATATGCAAAAGAAAGTTTGGGAACTTAGTGTAGTTGGATGGCTTGACTTGCACTCTTTATCTTTATTATCCATGGTTAAGGAGTGGTTGTTTTTCGACCTACACTGTAATCTTCAAGACATAAGTCAAAGTAGTATCCCCTGTTATCACTATAATCACATGGACAATGTGGAAGGAGCGTGGTGGTTGGGTATTCCAAATGCTGAAAACAATCTACCGTCTTTGGTTAGGATTTTTTACCATCAAAGGATAAAGGTACCCTCTGGCACACAAAGTCTCTTCCCTCAACTCTTGTGTTTCTCATTGAACTCCTTAACCCGTCTCATGACAATAAATATCTCTATATGGTTGTTTTGTAATATTGTTTGACAATACTTAGTGATAACATTAAACATTGGCATTGGCATCTCAACAACCTAGTCGAAAAAACTGAGTGGTGTCGAGTCTGGCTTGTCTCTGGGCCAAGCTCATGTTTTGTTTTACATCCGAAAAGATAACCGGGCTTCTGTTTTCAGGCATCCGGACCAAGCTTTTTAGCTTAATTATTGATTTTTTAGACCAAAATGCATGTGTCCAGACCGGGCTTCCAGGCTTGTCACCAGACCGGGCTTTTAGATAAAACGGTTTTGCTTGGTCTTCACCGACGAAGATTTTCAAGTGTCAAAGTAGATCCCTGACATTATCGCAAAAAAAACTTAAAAAGGCAATTATTTTTCCAACCTATTTTTGCTCCGGTTTCTCCGTGGCCGTATTTTTCTGATCCAGATTCAACATCGTCTCACAGTCACCGATCAAACACAGGTTAACCGGTTTGGCCGGCGCGACGCACCCCTCCACCAGCGGCAAGCCGCCGGCGACGCCCCCGCACGCCGTGTTATAGGCCCGTCCCCGTACAAACGACACGACCTAGCCCCAAACCCACCCACGCCGCACAGAGAAGAAACAAAAATCCCGAGCCCACCACCACCGCCACCATACTCCCCTCCCTCCTCGCCACCGTCGGCTCCCTCGCCACAGGTACCGTCGCGGCCCTCGCGGCGGCTGCGGCGGGGGCGGCGGCGAACGCGGGCTCCTTCCCCCGCGCCCGCTCGGTGGGGTCGGCCGTCGTCGCGGCGGCCATGTCGACGGCCCGCGTCTACGCAGACGTGAACGTGCGCCGGCCCAGGGACTACTGGGACTACGAGGCCCTCTCCGTTCAATGGGGGTAAAAATAAAACCAGCGCCTCACTCTGCCCCTGTGTTTCTCTGTGCTATGATCTAGAGTAGAGTGATTATGCGGGAGGATCGCATCTAAAATTCACAGAACAACAATGTGTTACTGCTGGGGGATATATCGGTACATGTTGTGTTCGAAGGTGTATTATGATTTATGTTCAGTTGCAGAGGTTGGAACGGACTGGGTGGGTTGTTCTATTGCTTGATTGATCGGTGTATTATACAATGAGGAGCCATAGGAGTGAACTCTGGTTTGTAGGATTTGAAAACCTTTGGTCATCAGGCTGTGATCATTTTTTTAGGTGTCTGTCTGAGGTTCGATTGAAGCTGTTATTGAATACTCCGTCTGTAAAGAAATATATAAGAGCGTATAGATCACTGATGTAGTCATCTAAACGCTCTTTTATTTCTTTACAGAGGGAGTACTAGTGTACTACTGATGAGTGTTTTGCTATTTCAGGTCTTCTTACTATACTTGTTGTTTGAGCTGTTGTGCTTGTTAGAATTATGCCTCGAGTAGAGCATCCAGAGAACTCTATACCAGAAGACTAAAACACCTGCAAAATAGCATTGATGGAGGCCATTTAATATCTCTGTAGGAAGGTCGTTCTTAGCAAAACAGAATGGAGTTGCACCAACCAAAATGCTCAATTAGACAAATTCTATGAACGTTTAAACCATTGTCATATGACCCTCAATTGCTATCACAGTAGTGAATCCACTTTTGCTTACTGTTTCAAAATTTTGACATGTGTTGTCACCATTTTAGTTGGTGAATTTCGGAGTGAAAAACAGTAAATATATTTTGTATGGAATAAATATCTTGTTTCTTGTAACTATGTACTTAGTTTGATCAACTGATGGTTCTTCCCCATTCAGTGAGCAGGATGATTATGAGGTCGTGCGGAAAGTTGGCAGAGGGAAATACAGTGAAGTCTTTGAAGGGATTAATGTAACAAACGATGAGCGATGCGTCATTAAAATCCTCAAGCCTGTTAAGAAAAAGAAGGTATCCTTGTTTACTTTGAAGGTCTGCTATTATATTACAGCTGAGAGCCTGAGAACATCAATACATGGCGTAATTCGATGGTTACATACTCTGCATTTCGTACTTCTCTAACTATGGTTTCCTCGGCTAGTCTACTGAAAAGTTTCACCCTGATCGTGTTTAATGCCATTTCTACAATTTTCAGCTTGCAGCTGATAGGTACAACCGTACAATTAACTAGCTGGTCAAGGGATCTTATGCCTCTTCATCCATTTCAATCCATAACTCACATCTTGTGACTAAACACTTGCACCATATGATGCAACTAACCAGTTCGAAACCTTCTAATTTTGTGACCGTTAGAGATCAGTTTAGCATCAGCTCTGTTATTTAGTCTTCATGCCCTTTTCAGCTGACAAGTTTTGCCTGTTTCTTGAAGTGCGTGATGTCACTCTTGCTCATTTGTTGGCTATGCACCTTCTGCTGCATTAAACTCTATTTACCTGCCCATCGCGTCCTTTGTGCTATCCAAATATGTGATTTTTTTCTATGCAGATAAAGAGGGAAATAAAGATTCTCCAGAACCTTTGTGGTGGTCCAAATATTATTAAGCTTCTTAATGTCGTCAGAGACCAGCAATCAAAAACTCCAAGTTTGGTATTTGAATATGTAAACAGCACAGATTTCAAAGTCCTCTATCCAACATTTACAGACTATGATATCCGGTTCTATATTTATGAACTTCTTAAGGTACACCTTGTTATTTTATTTAATCATCATTGGATGAAGTGTTGAATCTGTATCACATCTAGCAGATAATAAAGTTGTGATATATTTATGTGGTTGTACACATCTAACAGTCTAACACTGCTTTGAGCTAAATCTTTCCTGTAATGCATTTTACTGCAATGATTTTGTAGTTGCACGTCTTGTGATTTTATTATGAGAGTTTCAGTTGTTTTCCATGCATATGTTCCTTGTGAGGCTGACCCATGGGTGGTGCTTATCGATTGTTACATGTGGTCAACATCAATTGCTGATGGTGAATTATCTGGTTTGGTCCTCGTATATTGGTTAGAAACATGGAGGATAGGGTTGAGGATTTGGCTACAATAAATATGTGCAGAAACTGTAGAAGTATAATGTAGTGTCTCTAGCATGGTATGTCTAAGGCCGTAATACTGAATGTCTAGTACTTTGAATGTGAGGCTGAGCACAACAGTAAAACTTATTTCCTGCATGGCTTGTCTGGCATGTATACTTACTTACTTACTTACTAAGCCTTTTGTCCCAAACAAGTTGGGGTAGGCTAGATATGAAACCCTTTCACGAGGACTTCCCAGGAGGTCACCCATCATAGTACTACTCTCGCCCAAATGGGTCTCATACCCAAAGGACTGGCTAGTTTTTACGTTGGCTCACCAAGCCTATCACAACCCTTAGATATGAAACCCTTTCACGAGGACTTCCCAGGAGGTCACCCATCCTAGTACTACTCTCACTCAAATGGGTTTCATACCCATGGGACTGGCTAGTTTTTACGTTAAGCCTATCACAACCCTCCTCCTTTACCCGGGCTTGGGACCGGCTATGCCTAGAAGACATAGGCGGAGTTCTTGTCTGGCATGTATACTCTCTCAAATTGTTGATCGCCGTTCTGTTTTTTGTTGGATATGACGTGCCAGGTGTCTTACAAATTCTGTTATTTTTTCCTAGAGAAAATTAGCTTATAAGGGCACTACAATTTTCAGCTACATCTTTAATTAAAATAAGTGCAAATATGTCTCCAGTTCCTTGGCAAAAAGACTTGTCGCAGTGGTAGTAGATAGCCAAACCAGTGAATTGTGTTAGCGATAATTTCATAGTAACTTTTTTCAATATGCTTATGCCAATTTAGTTTTCATTTGATAAGTTAACAAACTTTGTTTGCTTCTTGTTGGAGTACAGTAAGATAACTGGCTCATTTTCACTTTGTCTCTGTAAATGAAACTAAGTATTTTAGTTTGTTGTAACTTGTAAATATAGGATCACCCACTGTGCTATTTTTTTGGTTAGTTGCTCACATTACATGTTCTGGACTTGTACCCCTAGGATTTTCAATCTTATAGGACATTTTAATGGGTTGTATTTCTTACCTAGTAAATTAATCTCCATCATTTTCTTGTTGTTTTACTGATTGCCAGCCTGCTCACATTTCAGGCATTGGATTACTGTCATTCCCAAGGAATTATGCATCGTGATGTCAAGCCTCACAATGTTATGATTGACCACGAGCTTCGCAAGCTTCGCTTGATTGATTGGGGACTTGCTGAGTTTTACTTTCCTGAGAAGGAGTACAATGTTCGTGTTGCTTCGAGGCAAGTTGATAAAATATAACACTTTGTATCTCTGGTCATTTTTAGCAATGCGGTATCCAAGTTTCATATGTAATTATATATAGGCATCTCTTGGTTTGATCATTAGTTCCCTGTATCAGGTTCTAGTTTCTATTCAAGAATGCTCATTGTGCATGTTTTGTAAGAAATATATACCTTACACAACAAATCATTCTGCCATCCGTCATTCCCTTGTTTTCAGGAGATCTGTGCTACTTAATTTGGCAGAGTTGCTGTTTGTTTCCAAATTTTGAATCCCCTTCTGATCTAGCAAAATCATCATGTCAAAATTTGCTGTTTTGATGGACTAGAGTTATACATATTTGAGTAGTAAGGTTAGCGAACTTCATCAGAGTCAGATGGATGTATAAACTCTTATGTCTGAGCTTGTAGATATTTTGACTGGAGTTTTTTCTTTATTCAGGTATTTTAAGGGGCCTGAATTGCTTGTTGATTTCCAAGGGTATGACTACTCTTTGGATATGTGGAGCCTTGGCTGTATGTTTGCTGGAATGGTGTGTTTCCTTCCTGTGATCTGTAAACATTACAATGAAATTCACAAAGACCTTGCTTCTGTGAACTACTAATGATTGAATAATTAGACGTCAATTATGATTTATTTGTTGTTCTGCATGCAGATATTCCGCAAGGAACCATTCTTCTATGGTCACGACAACCACGACCAGCTTTTCAAAATAGCCAAGGTTTGCCATTGTCACAATTGTCTTGTATTTGCTCACAGAGCCGTGTGCATGCATGCTATGCCTGAGCATAATGCATATGTGAACATCATCTTTCCTTTTTCGGTTGAAGGTATCGTAGCCAGTAACAAGTTTGTTTTTTACTTGTGAGCAGGTTCTAGGTACAGATGAACTTAATGCTTATTTGGTAAAATACAGAATTGTGCTTGATCCTCAGCTAGAGGCACTGATTGGGAGGTAACTCCCACTACTCTAAACATCTTATTCATATGGTGTAACTATAACAAATTTTGCATCAGAAAACAACCGTTTTCTTGATTTACATGCACGCTATTGCTTAACACAGGCATAACAGGAAACCTTGGTCTAAGTTTGTGAATGCTGAAAATAGGCATCTCGTGTCCGAAGAGGTTATATATTTCCCCTGTTTTCCCCGTCCATCTGTCATTTCTCAATGCCCTGTCTAATTGCTGCGATACCCTATGCAGGCCATCGACTTTCTTGATAAACTTCTTCGCTTTGACCATCAAGATAGGCTTACAGCCGAAGAAGCCATGGTTTGTTTCTGCACCTATCCGTTCATAATAATTTGAGATGCAAATAGTGTGCTAACCAACTTGTTAACCTGGAGTCAGCTTATACGATGGTGTGTCCACAAGTATTATCCTTGGACAATGTATGACACGTTCCTTTTGATCCCACCGCAGGCGCATGAGTACTTTCATCAGGTGAGGGCAGCAGAAAACAGCAGGGGGAGAACGTAGCCAAGAGCCCAAGAGAGCCAAGAGAATTGAGACGCGAAAGCTGCTTCTGTTGAACAGTCGTGGAATTAGATCCATCTAGCATCGAATTGATGCAGAAGTTGATTACTTGACCTGATGGTTGGGATGCTGTCATGAATCTCTGATTGGCTCCTGAAATTTTCTTTATTTTCTTTATTACTTGGAAGTTTAAACCGCGAGTCTACAAAACAGACAGGCTACGCGTTGTCATGACTTGATGATTAGTTTTTATGCAACTAAAAGTTCTTGATATTACCCCTCAAAAAAAGGTTCTTGATATTATGTTTTCGTTAGGATTCTGGGCTTAATTTGAGGGACTCTGTTAAAAAAATGTTTGTGACGTTTCAAAAAAATGATCACACAACTTTTAAGAAAATGTTTGTACCAAATAAAAACTTATATGTGTTTCAAAAAATGTTTGTGACATTTTTAGAAATATTATGCAATGTAAAAAATATGTGCTTAATTAAAAAAAACAAAAAAAATTCTGTGGTGGTTTTTATCGTTTTTTGTTTTTCTGTGTTTCTATAATTTCTTTCTTTTGCTTTTCCTTTTTTATTCACTATTTTTCTTCTTTTTTTGTGTGTTTCTTTATCAGTCTACTTTGTTTTTTTCTTTATTCAAATACATGTCAAGTTTTTCAATACATGTTGTATATTTTTCATATATACATGTAACATTCTTTTATATACATTGAACACTTTTCAAATAAATGATTAACATTTTTACAAAAACATGTCTGCAACATTTTCTTTGACCAAATGTTAAACATTTTCAATACACGTTGAATATTTTTTTTGAATGGGACCAAACATTTAAAAAAATCACAAACATATTTTTTGAAATGCTTGAACAATGTTTTATAGGTTACAAAGTTTTTTTTGAATGGTATGATTTTTATATATTGTATACGCATTTTAAATGTCACATAATTTTTTCTGGAATGTGTGAACATTTTGTAAATGGCGCGTACATTTTTTATATTGCATAATAATAAATTGTCATGAATATTTTTTGAAACACGTGAATTTTGAATATGAAAAACACTTCTTAAAAGTTATGCGAACAATTTTTGTATTGAGTAAACATTTTAAATGGCACAAACATATTCTGAAAATGCGTGAACATTTTTTAAATGTCACCGTCATTTTATCTGAATGCTATCAATATTTGTTGAAGTTACGCAAACATATTTTTAACACTGCATGAACATTTTTCATTAACCGTGTGATGAACTCTTTTAGTTTATATATAGTTTTCATTTAAGTTGTTCTAAGCAATTTCGTAAATTTAAATGAAAGTAATCTCTAATATCTAAAAAGAATCTAAGGTTCCTTTTCCTACTAGATGGAACGCGTTCTGCCCATCTTTGTCCATCCACCCCACCTTTTTTCCCTGATTGACAAGTGACGATTCGATTCAATCATCATAATTACATGACCCGATGGGGCACACGCGTCACACTTTTCCTTAAAAATCGAAATCACCATAATTACATGCGCCAATGGGAGTTTAACCTTCCCTTAAAAAGCGCAATCACCATAATTACATGCGCCAATGGGAGTCACACCTTCCCTTAAAGAATCGCAATCACCATAATTACATGTGTCAATGGGCGTCACACCTTGCCTTAAAATCATGTCAGATATCACTTACACGAAAATCACGTCGCAAAACGTTGCCATTGATCCGCTACCTCTGATGCTGCAGAAACGAAGCCTTACGTGCCGGAACGACACAGCCTGGATGCCGCCACCGATGTAGCCGATGTCGCCGTCACACGCCTCGACCGCATGCCTGGACGGCATGGCGAATCTCTGCTTGTAAGTGTTGTTTCTTTCATTTGATCGGATTCTTCTCTCCCCGTGTATGCATGCCATGACGTAAATGCATCCGCTCAATCTTTGCTTCTAGACTGGGTCATCGTCAACGTGTTGCTGGCTAGCCTTGGTCTGCATGAGGCTGTTGCTCGTTCTTCGCAGCATCCGTGCGGTCCATCTGTCCAGCCACATCTCCAACTTCCTCTGCGCCAAGACCAAGAACACAAAGGATGGACAAGCTCTAGACTTCGCTAAGCAGCAGATGTACCAACCAATGGCACTCTTCAGGACAGTGCTGCTACGTGGTAGTCATTGCCCAGTGGGCATTGGGATGTGAATTGCTATTTAGTTGCACCAAGTTAGCCAATTCTAATATGTTTTCTCTCTTCAAAAATTCTAATCAATTATAAATGCAGATCCTCTTGCATCTTGTCTACTGTCAAAGCATTATCGTCCACTAAGTTCGCCGGAAAGAACAATCACCACATCAAATGCTATGGAATGACGGAACCTACCATCTGCACAATCGTCAGAGAGGACGAAATTGGGCCCTGTTTAATTGAAGAGGGAAGTTAATCTTTATGATTCATTTGCATCGAGAATTGTGCATCATATCAGTAGCTAAACACAAAGTATTGTAAGTCACATCGGTATAATGGACGTACAATGCGACACGGATTTTAGTAGTTCCTATTAGTTGACGTTGGAGTGTGCTATTTTTCTTTTAGAATCCAATTTTGCGTAATTAGTATGCATCTCATTAGAATGAGAATGTTACTAGGCCATTATTTATCTCCCCTCTAATACAATTTAGTTCTATTGATGTAGTATTCCACATTTCTACCAATTCAAGAATTTGGCAGTATTTTCCCGGAAACAACGAGCCTCCTCGTCGATTTTTATTATAGAAATCATTTTTGAAAACAACAAGATTTGCTCCCGTATACTATGCTTTTATTGTGCATTATAAGATTTGGCTCCCGTGACAACGCACGGGCACATACCTAGTAAAAAAAGAATCATTTTTGAAAACAACAAGATTTGTCCCTGTATACTATGCTTTTATTGTGCATTATAAGATTTGGCTCCCGTGGCAACGCACGAGCACATACCTAGTAAAAAAAGAAAGGGAAATGAAGCAAGCGCTTGTCGGCGCTGGACCAGCCAATTAAGAAAGCGCTTGAGGAGAGGCAAATTGCTGCCCCGGACGCAGGCCTCGAAACCGCTACTTGATCGGTGATATGGGGCATATTGCAGTTCCTTTTCTAGTTCCATTGGGCCCTAGCATGAGCGTCGCCCTCCAACGGTCCAACCCGCAGTTCATACTTCGCCGCCATCCCCTCCCCTCTCTCGCGGGAGCTATATCGCACCTTAAACAAGATGAAATCTGCTCTCGCTGAAGGAAATAGCAACTCACGCATGCAACTGGGTCGGCCCACTCACTAACACTAAAATGTAATAAGTGAATAAAAAGAGAGCTACCGCTAGTTGATGGGTGATATGTATGGGCCGATATTACCATTCCTTTTCTAGTTCCTTTGGGCTCTAACAAGAGCGTCGCCCTCCAACGATCCAACCCCAAAGTTCGGACTTCGCCGTCACCCCCTCCCCTCTCCCGCGGGACCTATATCTCGCCTTAAGCGAGATGGAATTTGCTCTCGCTAAAGGAAATAACGACTCCCGCAGGCAACTGGGTCGGCCCACTCACGAACACAAAAATGGTAACAAGCGAAAAAAAGGGAGCTGCCACTAGTTCATGGGTGATATGTATGGGCCAATATTGTCATTCCTTTTCTTGTTCCCTTGGGCTCTAATAGGAGCGTCGCCCTCCAACGGTCCAACCCCACAGTTTAGACTTCACCGCAATCCCCTCCCCTCTCCCGCGGGAGCTATATCTCGTCTTAAGCGAGATGGAATTTGCTCTCACTAAAGGAAATAGTGACTTGCGCAGGCAACTAGGCCGGCCCACTCGCGAACACTAAAATGGTAAATAAGCAAATAAAAAGGGACCTCACAAGGGATTCGGTCCCTGGTCTGCTCGATAGTTACGTGCGGTGCTAGCTAGCGAGCTAGCGTCAAGTTCCTGCCATAGTACTAGGGCGCCACCTACTTGAGGTTGAGGCAAAACGAGCTAGATTTTCACTGGTTTTTCTCGGTTTTTTAGTTTTTGTTAGAATAAATCCAAGGCATATCGTCGATTATTTGAGGACCAAGCAATCACACGAGCACGACACTGAGATTTGTTAACAAGGTTTACCGATATGGCTACATCCCCAGGGTTTGACTATGGGCGCTCCTCCCCATGACACCGCTACAATACCGCACCCGGTCGTCCTGGACACCAACACATGCCGCCGGCTTCGCCTGCATTCCGGTGCTATTATGTTCTCATAGGTTACATTGTGTGTCTAGCCCCGCTATATATGAGAGGCCTAGGATACAAGTGTCCTATTAGGACACGACTCCATATCCTATCTAAACACAATACAACTCAGAGTCCAACTGTAACCTAACTTGTACACAATATTCGACACAACTCTAGCAAACTCCACCTTTACGAATATTCTCCACCACCCTAAATTTGTCAATGCGTCAAAATTTCATGTACATTGGACTTGAGCTTATCCTATGAGCACCGCTGCTACTCCAAAGACTCCATATGACTCCACCTACAACTTGTAGTTCCTTCTTTTTTTGACCACAGTCAACACTCGAGCAAAATTAAGTTCCTCTTTACTCTAGTGTATGCTCCCAACTTCCAGAGCTTCGTTCAACGCATCACACACTAATCACTGACCTACGTGAAAATGAACAACTCACATATTGGGTGTCACACATAAGAGTTACCTGAACTCAACATCACCGCTCCTTTCTTGACCGCCTGTCTGAAACTTGAAGGAATTTCACCGTTGCTTTTAGTCATCCCGAGTCAAATTCAAAGTTTTCTCATCACATGTATGACCACCAGAGCCCTGGCCCGTCTCCATGCCCCGTGCGTACCGTACGCCTCGCCGCTATTACCGCGTCGAGCCTTCGCTGTCCTGGTCGAGTCTCAAGGGTCGCGAACCCACACCACTCAACCCCTACTGCAGAGTACCGCCGATCATCACCGACCGATGACGAGTTTCACGCTTCCATCAGACCACTGGGCTCCAGTCCGAATTGCGTGCCTCTCGCTTTTTCCCGCTGAATAGGCTTTGACTCTCTGTCGACTTACGCCTGAAAGATCGAGGATGTCGCCTAGAGGGGGGTGAATAGGCGCTTTAAAATAATTACAGTTTAGACTTGAACAAATGCGGAATAAACCTAGCGGTTAATTTGCCAAACACAAAACCTAAAACAACTAGGCTCACCTATGTGCACCAACAACTTATGCTAAGCAAGATAAGCAACTATGTGATAGCAAGATATATGACAAAGAACAATATGGCTATCACAAAGTAAAGTGCATAAGTAAAGGGCTCGGGTAAGAGATAACCGAGGCACATGGAGACGATGATGTATCCCGAAGTTCACACCCTTGCAGATGCTAATCTCCGTTTGGAGCGGTGTGGAGGCACAATGCTCCCCAAGAAGCCACTAGGGCCACCGTAATCTCCTCACGCCCTCGCACAATGCAAGATGTCGTGATTCCACTAAGGGACCCTTGAGGGCGGTCACCGAACCCATACAAATGGCAACCCTTGGGGGCGGTCACCGAACCCGTACACTTTGGCAACCTTTGGGGGCGGTCACCGGTACCCGTCAAATTGCTCGGGACGATCTCCACAGCCTAAGTGGAGACCCCGACGCTTGCCCGGAGCTTTACACCATAATGATTGAGCTCCGAACACCACCAACCGTCTAGGGCGCCCAAGCACCCAAGAGGAACAAGCTCAAGGGTACCAAGCACCCAAGAGTAATAAGCTTCCCAACTTGTAACTTCCACGTATCACCGTGGAGAACTCAAACCGATGCACAAATGCAATGGCAAGGGCACACAGAGTGCCCAAGTCCTTCTCTCCCAAATCCCACCAAAGCAACTAATGCCAGGGAGGAAAATGAGAGGAAGAACAAGAAGGAGAACACCAAGGACTCCAAGATCTAGATCCAAGGGGTTCCCCTCACAAAGAGGAGAAAGTGATTGGTGGAAATGTGGATCTATATCTCCTCTCTCTTTTCCCTCAAAAACTAGCAAGAATCCATGGAGGGATTGAGAGTTAGCAAGCTCAAAGAAGGTCAATAATGGGGGCAAAAACGAGCTCAAGAGATGGGGAACCATTGGGGAAGAAGACACTCTTAAATAGGTCCCCACGAACCTGCCCGTTATGTGCAGAAAAACATAGGAGTGGTACAACCGCTATGAGCACCGGTACAACCGGTAACATGCAATAAGCGGTACAACCGGCCCACAACCGCCCAACAACCGCACCACAACAAAGACCAGTCCGGTGGTAGAGCGGTACATGACCGGTACAACCTCCGGACCAATTCTGGAGCGGTACAACCGCTCCAAACACCGGTTGTACCGGTCAACCAGTACAACCTCTCTATGGGGCGGTACAACCTCTTTATGTAAAACAGGCAATATCAAAACAGCCACAACTTTCGCATACGAGTTCCGAATTCGACGAAATCAAGTTTGTTGGAAAGCTAGCGACAAGGGCTAACACAATCTTGATAGAAATATCAAGAAAAGGCAAATTAGAAAAGGCCCATAGGAAAATGATGAGAACCCTTCATCGGATAAGACCGGTAAAACCTCCAACACCAAAAACAACATGGAAGAAGCAAATGAAATCGGTTTTCGATGAAATCGAGCTTGTTAAGAAGAAGACCATGAGATCAAAATCTCACAAGGAGAAGAAACAAACAAGAACAAAGAGAGATGATGCAAGGATGCAATGGTTTGAGCTCTCAACGAACGATACGTGTTGGGGAACGTTGCAGAAAACAAAAATTTTCCTACGGTTTCACCAAGATCCATCTATGAGTTCATCTAGCAACAAGTGATCGGATTGCATCTACATACCTTTGTAGATCACGCGCGGAAGCATTCAAAGAACGGGGATGAGGAAGTCGTACTCGACGTGATCCAAATCACCGGAGATCCTAGCGCCGAACGGACGGCACCTCCGCGTTCAACACACGTATGGTCAGCGTGACGTCTCCTCCTTCTTGATCCAGCAAGGGGAAGGAAAGGTTGATGAAGATCCAGCAGCACGACGGCGTGGTGGTGGATGCATGGGTCACCGCAGCAGGGCTTCGCCGTTCTATTGCGAGAGGGAGAGGTGTAGCAGGGGAGAGGGAGGCGCCAAGACTCAAGGGTGCGGCTGCCCCCTCCCTCCCCCCTTTTATATAGGCCCCCTAGGGGTGCTCCGGCCCTAGGAGATGGGATCTCCTAGGGGGGCGGCCAAGGGGTGGAGTGCCCCCCAAGCCAGGTGGGGCGCCCCCCCACCCTAGGGTTCCCAATCCTAGGCGCATGGGATGGGCCAAGGGGGGCGCACCAGCCCACTATGGGCTGGTTCCCCTCCCCACTTAGCCCATGGGGCCCTCCGGGATGGGTGGCCCCACCCGGTGGACCCCCGGGACCCTTCCGGTGGTCCTGGTACAATACCGGTGACCCCCGAAACTCTCCTGATGGCCGAAACTGCACTTCCTATATATAATTCTTCACCTCCGGACCATTCCGGAACTCCTCGTGACGTCCAGGATCTCATCCAGGACTCCGAACAACTTTCGGGTTACTGCATATTCATATCTCTACAACCCTAGCGTCACCGAACCTTAAGTGTGTAGACCCTACGGGTTCGGGAGACATGTAGACATGACCGAGATGGCTCTCTGGTCAATAACCAAAAGCGGGATCTGGATACCCATGTTGGCTCCCACATGCTCCTCGATGATCTCATCGGATGAACCACGATGTCGAGGATTCAAGCAACCCCGTATACAATTCCCTTTGTCAATCGGTACGTTACTTGCCCGAGATTCGATCGTCGGTATCCTAATACCTCGTTCAATCTCGTTACCGGCAAGTCACTTTACTCGTACCGTAATGCATGATCCCGTGACCAGACACTTGGTCACTTTGAGCTCATTATGATGATGCATTACTGAGTGGGCCCAGAGATACCTCTCCGTTATACGGAGTGACAAATCCCAGTCTTGATCCGTGTCAACCCAACAGACACTTTCGGAGATACCCGTAGTATACCTTTATAGTCACCCAGTTACGTTGTGACGTTTGGTACACCCAAAGCACTCCTACGGTATCCGGGAGTTACGCGATCTCATGGTCTAAGGAAAGATACTTGACATTGGAAAAACTCTAGCAAACGAACTATACGATCTTGTGCTATGTTTAGGATTGGGTCTTGTCCATCACATCATTCTCCTAATGATGTGATCTCGTTATCAATGACATCCAATGTCCATAGTCAGGAAACCATGACTATCTGTTGATCAACGAGCTAGACAACTAGAGGCTTACTAGGGACATGTTGGTGTCTATGTATTCACACATGTATTACGATTTCCGGATAACACAATTATAGCATGAATAAAAGACAATTATCATGAACAAGGAAATATAATAATAATCCTTTTATTATTGCCTCTAGGGCATATTTCCAACAGTCTCCCACTTGCACTAGAGTCAATAATCTAGTTACATTGTGATGAATCGAACACCCATGGAATTCTGGTGTTGATCATGTTTTTCTCTAGGGAGAGGTTTAGTCAACGGATCTGCTACATTCAGGTCCGTATATACTTTACAAATATCTATGTCTCCATCTTGAACATTTTCACGAATGGAGTTGAAGTGACGCTTGATGTGCCTGGTCTTCTTGTGAAACCTGGGCTCCTTGGCAAGTGCAATAGCTCCAGTGTTGTCACAGAAGAGTTTGATCAGCCCCGACGCATTGGGTATGACTCCTAGGTCGGTGATGAACTCCTTCACCCAAATTGCTTCATGTGCTGCCTCCGAGGCTGCCATGTACTCCGCTTCACATGTAGATCCCGCCACGACGCTCTGCTTGCAACTGCACCAGCTTACTGCCCCACCATTCAAAATATACACGTATCCGGTTTGTGACTTAGAGTCATCCAGATCTGTGTCGAAGTTAGCGTCGACGTAACCCTTTATGACAAGCTCTTCGTCACCTCCATAAACGAGAAACATTTTCTTAGTCCTTTTCAGGTACTTCAGGATATTCTTGACCGCTGTCCAGTGTTCCTTGCCGGGATTACTTTGGTACCTACCTACCAAACTTACGGCAAGGTTTACATCAGGTCTGGTACACAGCATGGCATACATAATAGAACCTATGGCTGAGGCATAGGGGATGACACTCATCTCTTCTATATCTTCTGCCGTGGTCGGACATTGAGCTGAGCTCAATTTCACACCTTGCAACACAGGCAAGAACCCCTTCTTAGACTGATCCATATTGAACTTCTTCAATATCTTATCAAGGTATGTGCTTTGTCAAAAGACCTATGAGGCGTCTTGATCTATCTCTATAGATCTTGATGCCTAATATATAAGCAGCTTCTCCAAGGTCCTTCATTGAAAAACTCTTATTCAAGTAGGCCTTAATGCTGTCCAAAAGCTCTATATCATTTCCCATCAAAAGTATGTCATCTACATATGATATGAGAAATGCTACAGAGCTCCCACTCACTTTCTTGTGAACGCAGGCTTCTCCATAAGTCTGCATAAACCCAAACGCTTTGATCATCTCATCAAAGCGAATGTTCCAACTCCGAGATGCTTGCACCAGCCCATAAATCAAGCGTTGGAGCTTGCACACCTTGTCAGCATTCTTAGGATCGACAAAACCTTCTGGCTGCATCATATACAATTCTTCCTTAAGGAAACCATTAAGGAATGCCATTTTGACGTCCATTTGCCATATCTCATAATCATAGAATGCGGCAATTGCTAACATGATTCGGACGGACTTCAGCTTCGCTACCGGTGAGAAAGTCTCATCGTAGTCAACCCCTTGAACTTGTCGATAACCCTTAGCGACAAGCCGAGCTTTATAGATGGTCACATTACCATCCGCATCTGTCTTCTTCTTAAAGATCCATTTATTTTCTATGGCTCGCCGCTCAACGGGCAAGTTAGTCAAAGTCCATACTTCATTTTCATACATGGATCCTATCTCGGATTTCATGGCTTCTAGCCATTTGTCGGAATCCGGGCCCGCCATCGCTTCTTCATAGTTCGAAGGTTCACCGTTGTCTAACAACATGATTTCCAAGACAGGGTTGCCGTACCACTCTGGTGCGGAACGTGTCCTTGTGGACCTACGAAGTTCAGTAGCAACTTGATCTGAAGTTTCATGATCATCATCATTAACTTCCTCTCTAGTCGGTGCAGGCACCACAGGAACATTTTCTTGAGTTGCGCCACTTTCCGGTTCAAGAGGTAATACTTCATCAAGTTCTACTTTCCTCCCACTTACTTCTTTCGAGAGAAACTCCTTCTCTAGAAAGGATCCATTCTTGGCAACAAAGATCTTGCCTTCGGATCTGAGGTAGAAGGTATACCCAATAGTTTCTTTAGGGTATCCTATGAAGACGCATTTTTCTGACTTGGGTTCGAGCTTTTCAGGTTGATGTTTCTTGACATAAGCATCGCATCCCCAAACTTTTAGAAACGACAGCTTAGGTTTCTTCCCAAACCATAACTCATATGGTGTCGTCTCAACGGATTTTGACGGAGCCCTATTTAAAGTGAATGCGGCAGTCTCTAAAGCATAGCCCCAAAATGATAGCGGTAAATCGGTAAGAGACATCATAGATCGCACCGTATCTAATAGAGTGCGATTACGACGTTCGGACACACCATTACGCTGAGGTGTTCCAAGCGGCGTGAGTTGTGAAACTATTCCACATTTTCTTAAGTGTGTGCCAAATTCGTGACTCAAGTATTCTCCTCCACGATCTGATCGCAGGAACTTGATTTTCCTGTCACGTTGATTCTCAACCTCACTCTAAAATTCCTTGAACCTTTCAAAGGTCTCAGACTTGTGTTTCATTAAGTAGACATACCCATATCTACTCAAGTCATCAGTGAGGGTGAGAACATAATGATAGCCACCGCGAGCCTCAACACTCATTGGACCGCACACATCAGTATGTATGATTTCCAATAAGTTGGTTGCTCGCTCCATTGTTCCTGAGAACGGAGTCTTGGTCATTTTACCCATGAGGCATGGTTCGCACGTGTCAAATGATTCGTAATCAAGAGACTCTAAAAGTCCATCTGCATGGAGCTTCTTCATGCGTTTGACACCTATGTGACCAAGGCGGCAGTGCCACAAGTATGTGGGACTATCATTATCAATCTTACATCTCTTGGTACTCACACTATGAATATGTGTAGCATTACGCTCGAGATTTATTAAGAATAAACCATTCACCATCGGAGCATGACCATAAAACATATCTCTCATATAAATAGAACAACCATTATTCTCGGATTTAAATGAGTAGCCATCTCATATTAAACGAGATCCTGATACAATGTTCATGCTCAAACTTGGCACTAAATAACAATTATTGAGGTTCAAAACTAATCCCGTAGGTAAATGTAGAGGTAGCATGCCGACGGCGATCACATCGACCTTGGAACCATTCCCGACGCGCATCGTCACCTCGTCCTTCGCCAGTCTCCGCTTATTCCGCAGCTCCTGCTTTGAGTTACAAATGTGAGCAACTGCACCGGTATCAAATACCCAGGAGCTACTACGAGTACTGGTAAGGTACACATCAATTACATGTATATCACATATACCTTTCGTTTTGCCGGCCTTCTTGTCCGCTAAGTATTTGGGGCAGTTCCGCTTCTAGTGACCACTTTCCTTGCAATAAAAGCACCCAGTCTCGGGCTTGGGTCCATTCTTTGGCTTCTTCCCGGCAGCTTGCTTGCCGGGCGCGGCAACTCCCTTGCCATCCTTGAAGTTTTTCTTACCCTTGCCTTTCTTGAACTTAGTGGTTTTATTCACCATCAACACTTGATGTTCCTTTTTGACTTCTACCTCTGCTGATTTCAGCATTGCAAATACTTCAGGAATGGTCTTTTCCATCCCCTGCATATTGAAGTTCATCACAAAGCTCTTGTAGCTCGGTGGAAGCGACTGAAGGATTCTGTCAATGACCGCGTCATCCGGGAGATTAACTCCCAGCTGAGTCAAGCGGTTATGTAACCCTGACATAGTGAGTATGTGCTCACTGACAGAACTATTTTCCTCCATCTTACAGCTGAAGAACTTGTCGGAGACTTCATATCTCTCGACCCGGGCATGAGCTTGAAAAACCATTTTCAGCTCTTCGAACATCTCATATGCTCCGTGTCTCTCAAAACGCTGTTGGAGCCCCGGTTCTAAGCTGTAAAGCATGCCGCACTGAACGAGGGAGTAATCATCGGTACGTGTCTGCCAAGCGTTCATAACGTCTTGTTCTGCAGGGAGAACAGGTGCTTCACCTAGCGGTGCTTGTAGGACATAATATTTCTTGGCAGCTATGAGGATGATCCTCAAGTTCCGGACCCAGTCCGTATAGTTGCTGCCATCGTCTTTCAGCTTGGTTTTCTCTAGGAACACGTTGAAGTTGAGGACAACGTTGGCCATTTGATCTACAATACATGTTGTAAAGATTTTAGACTAAGTTCATGATAATTAAGTTCATCTAAATCAAATTATTCAATGAACTCCCACTCAGATAGACATCCCTCCAGTCATCTAAGTATAACATGATCTGAGTTAACTAGGTCGTGTCCGATCATCACGTGAGATGGACTAGTCAACATCGGTGAACATCTTCATGTCGATCGTATCTTCTATACGACTCATGCTCGACCTTTCGGTCTTCTGTGTTCCGAGGCCATGTATGTACATGCTAGGCTCGTCAAGTCAACCTAAGTGTTTGCATGTGTAAATCTGTCTTACACCCGTTGTATGTGAACGTTGGAATCTATCACACCCGATCATCACATGGTGCTTCGAAACAACGAACTGTCGCAACGGTGCACAGTTAGGGGGAACACTTTCTTGAAATTATTATGAGGGATCATCTTATTTACTACCGTCGTTCTAAGTAAACAAGATGCAAAAACATGATAAACATCACATGCAATCAAATAATAATAGTGACATGATATGGCCAATATCACATAGCTCCTTTGATCTCCATCTTGGGGCTCCATGATCATCTTGTCACCGGCATGACACCATGATCTCCATCATCATGATCTCCATCATCGTGTCTCCATGAAGTTGCTCGCCAACTATTACTTCTACTACTATGGCTAACACGTTTAGCAATAAAGTAAAGTAATTTACATGGCGTTTCTCAATGACACGCAGGTCATACAAAAAATAAAGACAACTCCTATGGCTCCTGCCGGTTGTCATACTCATCGACATGCAAGTCGTGATTCCTATTACAATAGCATGAACATCTCATACATCACATATATATCATTCATCATTCATCACAACTTTGGCCATATCACATCACAAAACACTTGCTGCAAAAACAAGTTAGACGTCCTCTAATTGTTGTTGCAAGTTTTACGTGGCTGCAATAGGGTTCTAGCAAGAACGTTTTCTTACCTACGTGAAAGCCACAACGTGATTTGTCAACTTCTATTTACCCTTCATAAGGACCCTTTTCATCGAATCCGCTCCAACTAAAGTGGGAGAGACAGACACCCGCCAGCCACCTTATGCAACTAGTGCATGTTAGTCGGTGGAACCGGTCTCACGTAAGCGTACGTGTAAGGTTGGTCCAGGCCGCTTCATCCCACGATACTGCTGAAGCAAAATAAGACTAGTAGAGGCAAGAAAGTTGACAACATCTACGCCCACAACAAATTGTGTTCTACTCGTGCAAAGAGAACTACGCATAGACCTAGCTCATGATGCCACTATTGGGGAACGTTGCAGAAAACAAAAATTTTCCTACGCTTTCACCAAGATCCATCTATGAGTTCATCTAGCAACGAGTGATCGGATTGCATCTACCTACCTTTGTAGATCACGCGCGGAAGCGTTTAAAGAACGGGGATGAGGAAGTCGTACTCGACGTGATCCAAATCACCGGATATCATAGCGCCGAACGGACGGCACCTCCGCGTTCAACACACGTACGGTCAGCATGACATCTCCTCCTTCTTGATCCAGCAAGGGGAAGGAGAGGTTGATGAAGATCCAGCAGCACGACGGCGTGGTGGTGGATGCAGGGGTCACCGCAGCAGGGCTTCGCCGTTCTACTGCGAGAGGGAGAGGTGTAGCAGGGGAGAGGGAGGCACCAAGACTCAAGGGTGCGGCTGCCCCCTCCCTCCCCCCTTTTATTTAGGCCCCCTAGGGGTGCGCCGGCCCTAGGAGATGGGATCTCCTAGGGGGGGCGGCCAAGGGGTGGAGTGCCCCCCAAGCCAGGTGGGGCGCCCCCCCCACCCTAGGGTTCCCAATCCTAGGCGCATGGGGTGGGCCAAGGGGGGTGCACCAGCCCACTATGGGCTGGTTCCCCTCCCCACTTAGCCCATGGGGCCCTCCGGGATGGGTGGCCCCACCCGGTGGACCCCCGGGACCCTTCCGGTGGTCCCGGTACAATACCGGTGACCCCCGAAACTCTCCCGATGGCCGAAACTGCACTTCCTATATATAATTCTTCACCTCCGGACCATTCTGGAACTCCTCGTGACGTCCAGGATCTCATCCGGGACTCCGAACAACTTTCGGGTTACTGCATATTCATATCTCTACAACCCTAGCGTCACCGAACCTTAAGTGTGTAGACCCTACGGGTTCGGGAGACATGTAGACATGACCGAGATGGCTCTCCGGTCAATAACCAACAGCGGGATCTGGATACCCATGTTGGCTCCCACATGCTCCTTGATGATCTCATCGGATGAACCACAATGTCGAGGATTCAAGCAACCCCGTATACAATTCCCTTTGTCAATCGGTACGTTACTTGCCCGAGATTTGATCGTTGGTATCCCAATACCTCGTTCAATCTCGTTACCGGCAAGTCACTTTACTCGTACCATAATGCATGATCCCGTGACCAGACACTTGGTCACTTTGAGCTCATTATGATGATGCATTACCGAGTGGGCCCAGAGATACCTCTCCGTTATACGGAGTGACAAATCCCAGTCTTGATCTGTGTCAACCCAACAGACACTTACGGAGATACCCGCAGTATACCTTTATAGTCACCCAGTTACGTTGTGACGTTTGGTACACCCAAAGCTCTCCTACGGTATCCGGGAGTTACACAATCTCATGGTCTAAGGAAAGATACTTGACATTGGAAAAACTCTAGCAAACGAACTATACGATCTTGTGCTATGTTTAGGATTGGGTCTTGTCCATCACATCATTCTCCTAATGATGTGATCTCGTTATCAATGACATCCAATGTCCATAGTCAGGAAACCATGACTATCTGTTGATCAACGAGCTAGTCAACTAGAGGCTTACTAGGGACATGTTGGTGTCTATGTATTCACACATGTATTACGATTTCCGGATAACACAATTATAGCATGAATAAAAGACAATTATCATGAACAAGGAAATATAATAATAATCCTTTTATTATTGCCTCTAGGGCATATTTCCAACAATACGATCAAGCTACGCACTAGAGAGCCCCCCTTCATAGTACGGCAATCGATCCTACAACCCGGTCTCCCAACTACCACTATGAGACCGGTAGAATAGAAAACCTATCAAGGGCAAACCTTTGCCTTGCACATAGTCCACTTGAGCTAGATGATGACGATCTTAACTTCCTCAAGTTGGACCACCTTTCTTGATTGTGTTGGCTCGATGAAGACTAGTTGATTGCTCCCCCATACTCCACTATGGGTGAGCCACTCTTCGGCACATCTTCACAATTCCATTGACACCACAATGGACGGCAAGCTTCAAGCTTGATTGCTCCCCCATACTCCATTATGGGTGAGCCACTCTTCATGTTGCTTCACTTGAACTTGCACACTACAAACTTGATGACGATCACCACTTGATGTCATCCTCCATGGGTTGTATGAGATCTTCCACTTGACGCAAGACCATGGAAACATACCTAACCCTACAAAGAACTCTCACGTAGACCATGGGTTAGTACACAAAGCATAATGGACAATGCTTACCATACCATGGGATCACTTGATCCCTCTCGGTACTTCTTCTATGCTTTGTGAGTTGATCAACTTGATTCAATCTTGACTTAGTCTTGATCAACCTTGAATCTTTCGAACTCTCTTCATTTGGATGATGTCTTGAAGGTAAACATGAATGATCACACAACCTTCTGCTTCAAGACATGCTTGCAATAAGCTCAACTCACACATGACCAATCTTTGAATAATTCCTTGAAAAGCACTTTGGCCATCTCATAAACTCCTTGAAACCAACACATGGACTTCAAGACAATCCTCTATGGACAAATCCTTCAAATATAACTCAAGGCAACCGTTAGTCCATAGAGATTGTCATCAATTACCAAAACCACACATGGGGGCACCGCATGTCCTTTCAATCTCCCCCATTTTGGTAATTGATGACAATCACTTTCAAGAGAGTTTATATAAGGAATTATTTGATCACCATGCAATGCAACAACCAATAATGCATGTGTATGAGATGCAAATGCTTAGGTACAAAACCAAAGCAAGAAGAAAAACTCTCTAAACTTATCCACAAAACTCTTGAAACTTCTCCCCCATTGGCATCGATTGCCAAAATGGGCGAAAAGCTTAGAAGTCCAAAAGAAAAGTGTTCCTCCATAAATTGTGTATTTCTCAACAAGAGAGTGGAATGCAACACACACATCCAACGGTAAATACTTGGAGGAAGACAGACTATATTGAGGCCCAAAGATTGCAAAAGTAAGATATGCCACAAAGGCATAGCAAAGAGAGAAACAAGCACTCATGCAATCAAAAGATACCAATTGAAGCAAGCAATCAAAGGATATCAATTGAACCAACTAGACCAAAGATCCTACGAGCCACGTGAATAAAGGATATTATGATATGAGCAAAGGAGTGTTCTAAAGAAACTAGAGAAGCTCCCCATGATTTGTGCACACAAAAGAATATTTGTATTTGGATACAAAGTGCACAAAATAGGATCATAATTCCCCCAAAATCAATAGAAATTTACAACAAGTGCAAGTGAGCATATAGGAAACAAAGCCTAGTACTTGCAACAAACACATAGTTAAGCAACAAGTAAAAGAGGCAACTTAAGAATGGGCTCAACCAAAATGATGTGTGTGAGTCAAGGCAATGCACTTGAGAAGACTAATGTACGGATGAGCATTAGGCATCAATAAAGTCTTGAAAGAATGAGGCACACGGTGAAAGGCCTATCATTCCCACACACAAGTAGCAAATGGGTTCACAAGCTTACTAATAAGAATATTAAGAACCTATGCTTGTGACAACCCGTGGTGAAGATAGAAGATGGAAGCCTCATCAAGACGAGGGATACCAATTAAGATGGCAAAAGCCTCGTAAAGATAAGCATGAGGAAAATAATCTTCACCACACACAAGAGTGCATCAAGATGCAATGATAGAAGACACACACTCAAGGCAAAAGCTTTCATGGAGCCACCAAAGAAATAACATAAGAAAGACAAGGTGGACGTGAAAGAAAGGATATCATCTAGAGATGTAATTTCTCTCAAGCGTATAAGGTTCTAGGTAGACGAAATCATGATGATATATATCTACACTGTAGAAAAAGGGCCTGTTGTCCCGGTTCATAAGGGCCTTTTGTCCCGGTTCTGGAACCGGGACTAAAGGGTCGGTACTAATATGCCCTGTCCCTTTAGTCCCGGTTCAATCCAGAACCGGGACAGATGGGCCTCCACATGGCCTGTGCGCGGAGCCCAGGTAGGAGACCCTTTGGTCTCGGTTGGTGGCACCAACCGGGACCAATAGGCATCCACGCGTCAGCATTTCTGTGGTTGGGGTTTTTGTTTTTTTTTGAAAGGGGGGGGGGGTTGGGGGGTTTGGGGGGTTAATTTAGGTGTTTCATATATTGTGTTAGCTAGCTATAATTAATAGAGAGAAGTGTCCTCTCTTATGTCCGTGCTTGATCGACGCTACGTACTATACATACGTATAGAGAGGACTAGACACGCTAGCTAGCTGGTAAGCAAACGAAGGAAACAGGAGATCGTCATGAACATATATGCATACAGAGAGAAGTGATATCGACCACCTCTCTTTCTCCGAGAGATTGGTCGAACAACAAGTTCTGGTATATCTATCCGACACTACCGGCTACATATATACAATAATTATCTCTTACAAATATAATCATACGGACTCAGGGTCCACATAGTATTCTCCGTCTTCAGGGATCACGTGGTCAAGAAAGAATGCCGCCAATTCCTCTTGAATTGCTCGCATGCGAGCTGGTGCTAGGAGTTCATCCCGCTTCCGAAACATCTAATTTAAAGAAGGTGGTCAATATATATATATATGAATGAATGAAACTCAACACAAATGATGGTAATAAAATAAAATTGTGAATGTTGTTATTTACGTACTTCATATTGTTCGTCAGTGTAGCCCCGCTCACAGGTCGTGTGGCGGATGGACTCGCAAACGTAGTATCCACAGAAATCATTCCCTTGTTCCTGCCACAACCACTTTACAAGAAATAGAGGTCAATCAAACTGATAAGCAAGAATGTCAAATGGTATTGATGAAACTAGCGCTTGAATGACTAGTAGATGCGCGGAACATGCTACTATAGTACTTACTTTTGGGTGTCTAAATTGCAGCTCCTTCGGCAGTCCCGGAGCTTTTCTGGTGAATTTTCTCCAAACCCTGCCGGACAAAGAAAACAATTACTTGATATATCAGGAAATGAACAAAGTTGCTGATATGGTGGATAATGATCGATTTAACTTACTTCTCGAGTATTTGGGTCATGTCTGCATAGTCCTGGGGATCTTTTCGTCTTGAGTCTAAGACGGTTACTAGTCCCTGCTCAAGCTTAATCTCTAGGAGAATATAGTGGAAACTACACACGCATGCACAACTCATCAATTACATTACTATAACCTTGACTAATATATAAGGGAAACCGAATACGCACAAGACAGTAACACTCACACTCACTTGAAGTTGTAAGGAAAGAGTATTATATCTTTGTTTTCAATTATTACCAACGATCGTAGCAAGTTGGCCTCGGTAGCTGCGGCATGAAATTTAACCTGAGTTGCATCTATGAGATATGAGTTAATGAACCCAATATCACCGACTTGTCTTTTCTTCAATTCGGCAATCTTTAATCTGCATAATATAGTGAGGATGATTATAAATACATGCAATGAAAGAGCTGAGCTATATAGAGAGACTTAATGACAGAAGTAGTACTACTTACAGACAGTAGCAGGCGACCGTTGTTTTATCGAGGGCCAATTGATTGAAAAACTGATAGAACTCCTCAAATGGAACAGGCAACAGTTCAATTCCAACGAGGTCATGCTCCTTTTTTACTTTCACATACAAAGTACTCCTCCCCCCAGAGTCTCTGCAGATTTTCAAGTACCAATCATGCAATCTTCGCATCATCATTGATAGAGATCTTTCATCTTTGACGAGAGGCTTCCCGTACTCGTATCTTTGTATCTGCACCTCCATGGGTTCATAATGTACATCGTCGGGCAGGTAATCTGCAAGATTGCTATAATCGGGCACCATCCTCGGATCATTAGCGACGTTGTGGCTAGGCACCTTGAGCGGGGGGCACGATTGCTTCACTTGTTCGCCGAGCTGGGCAATTTGTTTCCCAGCTCGTCGTTCTTTCAGCCTTTGATCACTGACAGTACTTCCCGACTGCTCCGCTTCGGCAAATCCTTTCCAATAATGCGCTCATAGTTTCCTTTCGGCGGAGACTTGGGTGGTTTTGTCAGGGCAGCCAGAGTGCGCTTCGCTTTCACCGGATCTACCTTCTCCTCCGGAAGTGGATGTCTCTTTGCTTTCAACCCTTGAAACTAGTCATCCACTTCGGTTCGTGCGATCTCGGCGTTCTCCTCCGGGGTCCTCTCGTATGGTAACTTCTCTGGAGTCTTCAGAGAAGGACCGAATCTGTATGTCCTCCCGCCTCTGGCTGTACTGCTAGACGCCGGCTAAGCAAACGGAGCGGTTGTCTTCTTTACTTGCTTACGAGGCGGAGGAGAAGGACTACGACGCACCGGAGCAGCCGGAGCGGCGGCAGGTCTCTTCCGCCCTTGCTGACGAGGCGGAGAAGGAGGGGGCTGGCTGCTCGGGCGCGTCGGCGCAGGCGGAGAAGGAGGCGGAGTGCCGCCATGCGCTGGAGAAGGAGCCGGTCGAGTGCCCTGATCGTCACTCACCGGAGGAGGATGCGGTGGAGGAGGTGGAGTGCCCTGACTCGCCGGAGGAGGAGGCGGTGGAGGAGGCGGAGTGCCCTGACTTGCCGGAGGAGGAGGAGGAGGAGGAGGAGGCGGAGGCATCCAGTTCGGAAGGTTGATGAGCTCCTTCCGCCATAGGCATGGAGTCTTCAGAGCAGACCCCAGCCTAGTCTCCCCTTCACCGGTAGGGTGGTCAAGCTGGAGGTCCTCAAATCCCTCCGTTATTTCATCCACCATCACCCTAGCATATCCTTCTGGAATCGGCCGGCAGTGAAAAGTTGCGCCGGGTTCAGTAGGATAAACAGAGCCAACAGCCGCCTTGACCTTCAAATTCATCCATTGCGTCATAAGGTGGCAATTTTGAGACTCCGTGATAGCATCCACAAGATAGCTGGCAGGAGCCGTCAAGGCATGCTCCGGCTGAAGACTTCTCCGCTGAGATGGCGGGGTAGCTTCGGGGGAAGCTTCGGCAGTACGTTTGCTGCGATTTGCTTCTCGTTCCTCTATCACTTGTACCCTTGCTTGCAGCGCCTGCATTTGGGTCTGCTGCACTTTTTTCCTCCTCTCATGGGATTTGTAACCGCCTGCGTCCGGAAACCCAACCTTCCATGGAATGGAGCCTGGCATGCCTCGTGTCCGTCCAGGGTGCTCAGGATTACCGAGGGCCATTGTGAGCTCGTCGTTCTCTCTGTCTGGAAAGAACGTCCCTTGCTGCGCTGCTTCGATATAGTGCTGAAGCTTCCTGACTGGTATGTCCATTTGATCGTTCGTCCAAATGCACTTCCCTGTTACAGGGTCCAAGGTTCCGCCAGCCCCGAAGAACCAAGTCCGGCAACGGTCTGGCCAGTTAATTGTCTCTGGTTCGATCCCTTTATCAACCAGATCATTCTCAGTCTTGGCCCACTTAGGCCAGGCTACGAGGTAGCCACCTGACCCTGTGCGATGGTGATGCTTCTTCTTTGCAGCATTTTGCTTGTTTGTCGCCGACATCTTCTTACTCTTTTCCGATGTCTTGTGGGCCACAAATGCGGGCCAGTGATCTCTGATCTTCTCATATCCGCCCTTGAATTCTGGTGTCTCATTATTTTCGACAAACTTATTCAACTCTTTCTTCCACCTCCTGAATAGTTCTACCATCCTCTTAAGAGCAAAAGACTTGATTAATTGCTCTTTAACTGGCTTCTCTGGATTATCCTCTGGCGGTAGGGTGAAATTTGACTTCAGCTTAGTCCAAAGATCATTTTTCTGCATATCATTGACATAAGACACGTCAGGGTCTTCTGTAGCCGGCTTAAAACATTGCTGGATGCTGATCGGGATCTTGTCCCTAACCAAAACCCCGCACTGAGCAACAAATGCACTCTTTGTCCGGAGGGGTTCAATCGGTTGGCCGTCGGGCGCGATTGCTATGATCTCAAACTTTTCATCCGAGCTCAACTTTTTCTTCGGGCCTCGTCTCTTTACCGAAGTTGTGCTCGATCCGGAGGGCTAGAAAAAAGAACAAAGACTTAATTAATATGCGTACATACCAAAACAATGAATGCATCAATTAGCTAGTCAACAGAAGCTTAACTAATATATATACCTGGCCGGACTCGGTTCGGTCACCGGAGACGTCATCACGGTCTCCTTCTTGCACCGGCATTGGGTCACCGGAGCCGTCCTCACGGTCTCCTTCTTGCACCGGCATTAGGTCACCGGAGCCATCATAATCAGCTGCTTCCAGACCATCGGTCTCGTTGAGAAACAACGAGCAGATGGCATCACTTCCTCGTGCGATTATGTCCCCCAACAACTCTTCTTGTACTTCGTCTCGGGCGATGTCCATAGTTTCTACAAATATTGACAACATGGCAATTATTATTCAAACATGACAGATGGATATATTAGTGGCAAAAACGTAGAACTAATATTAATTAGTGGCCTCGACGCTGCTTCTCTAGGGTTTGGGGTGGCCTCGATGCTGCTTCTCTAGGGTTTGGGGTGGCCTCGACAATGCTTCAAGGATAAAAAAAGAAGAGGAAGAAGAAAAAAAAGAGAAGAAGAGAAAAAAAAAAGAGGAGAACGTTTCCGATAAAATAAAGAGGAAGAAGAAGAAAAAAAAGAGAAGAAGAGAAGAAGAAGAAAAAGAGAGGAGAATTCTCCTCTTTTTTTTCTTCTTCTTCTCTTCTTCTCTTTTTTTTTCTTCTTCTTTATTTTATCAGAAACGAGGGTCGTCGAGGGTTAGGGTCGCCGAACGGTAGAGGAAACCCTAAATAGCAAGTATCGTGGGTGTGAGATACATGTGGCCGTCGGTGTCGGACACTACATCCACGTCCCACAAGTGGCGCGGGCTTCGACGCCCATGTCACTTGTGGGACGTGGATGTAGTGTTCGACACCGACGGCCACATGTATCTCACACCGATGATACTTTCTATTTAGGGTTTCTCCTATAACACTCAGCGACCCTCGACGACCCTCATTCCCGATAAAATAAAGAGGAAGAAGAAGAAAAAAAGAGGAGAAGAAATAATAGAGGAGTCCTCTATTCTTTCTTCTCCTCTTTTTTTCTTCTTCCTCTTCTTTTTTTATCCTCTTCTTCCTCTCATGTTCGAGAGGATCGCCGAGGGGTCGGGAGGTTGCCTAGTGTCAAAGAATTCAACAAAACCATGTCTTCATCATTAGGCGAAAGTAACAGGTGCATGATGGTACGAAGCTCTCCAAAGTTATTTTGGAACGGAGTCCCAGATAAGATAATTCGCCTTTTGGTACAAAGTTCAGCAAGAACCTTCCAAATATCGTTATTTTGAAGGCCTTTGCTGAAATTCATACAAAAGGCAAATTATCCTATCCGGGACACCATTCCAAAATAACTTTGGAGGACTTCGTCATGCCCTGGTTACTTCCGGCTAATGATGAAGCCATGGATTTCTTCAATACTTTGACACTAGGAAACCTCTCTCGACCCCTCGGCGATCCTCGACCCCTCGACCCCTCGACGACCCTGGACCCCTTGACCCCTCGAACCCTCGACGACCCTAGACCCCCTCTCGACCCCCTCATGTCGAAGTTATCGGGTAGGGGGTATATCGACAATGACATACCCAATACATGCATACATACATACATACATATCACATGCATCCATACATATATGAACAAAATTAATATCTACTAATTAACAACCTAAATAAAAAAACTAATACATATAGGAAGAAGAAGAAAAAAGAAGAGAAGAAAGAATAGAGGAGAAGACTTCCTCTTCTTCCTCTCCTCTTCTTCTCCCTCTTCTTCTCCCTCTTCTTCCCCTTCTTCCCTCGACCCCCTAAACTAGTTCTCAACCCTCGACCCCCCTAAACTAGTTCTCAACCCTCGACCCCCTAAACTAGTTCTCGACCCCCCCTCATGTCAAAGTTATCAGGGAGGGGGTATATCGACCCCCCCTCATGTCGAAGTTATCGAGGAGGGTTATATCGACCCCCCCTCCTGTCGAAGTTAACGGGGAGGGGGTATATCGACAATGACATGCATACATGGAAAAAATGCTATCCATCTATACATACATAGCCACATACATATATACATGGAAATAATGCTATGAAAAAAATATGAACAAAAAAATGCTATGAACAAAAAAATAATACACATAAACAAAAAAATACATATATGAATAAAAAATGCTCTGAACAAAAAAAATAATACACATATATGAACATCTATACATACATATAGCCACATACATATATACATTATATATACGTACAAAAAAATAAAAAAAATGATAAACAGGTGGCGGCGGCTCACAGCAGCGAGGTTGACTGGCGAGGGCGACGGCGGGGGCGGCGAGGGCGTCGGCGAGGGCGGCGGCGAGGGCGTCGGCGAGGGCGGCGGATGGCTCGGGGAGGAGGGCGGCGAGGGCGGCACGGGCTCTGGGAGGAGGGCTCGGGGACGACGGCGAGATCGGGGGCGGCGCGGGCTTGGGGACGACTGCAAGCTCGAGGGGCGGCGTGAGCTCGAGGGGCGGTGCGGGCTTGGGGACGACGGCGAGCTCGAGGGGTGGCACGAGCTTCGGGGAGGCGCGGGCTCGAGGGCGGCAAAGGCTCGGGGGCGGCGCGGGCTCGAGGAGCGGGCGGCGGCAGCGACGAGGAGCGGGCGGTGACGGCGGCGGCGACCTCGGGGCGGCGACGACGAGCACGGGCAGCCTGGCGGCGTCATCGGGGCGGGATCAAAGAAACTGAACCAAAATTTTCACAAGTGTGGCTTATATAGACGGAGCATTGGTCATGGTTCGTGGCACAAATCGTGACCAATGCCCCCCTTTAGTCCCGGTTGGTGCCACCAACCGAGACCAAAGGCCTCTTTTCAGCAGCCCAAAGGGCGGGAAGCGGCGGCCTTTGGTCTCGGTTGGTGGCACCAACCGGGACCAAAGGCCTTGTGCGGCTGCTGCGTCGAAAGTTTAGTCCCACCTCGCTAGTTGAGAGGGGTGCGCAGTGGTTTATAAGCCCCACTGCCGCACCCCTCTCGAGCTCCTCTCCATTGCAGGCTTACGGGTCTAATTATCACTGCTATGCCTGTGGGCCTACTGGGCCTCCTGCGGGCCTGAATCCTGGCCCTTGGATGGGTTTCTAGTCGTATTCAGGCCGTGGGGGCCTAGTAGGTGGCATTTTTTTGTTTTTTTTGTTGCTTATTTTTTTTGTTTTTTGCTTTATTTTTTAATTCTTTATGCTTTTAGTTTTAGAAAAATTATAAACTTTTTGTTAATGCCATTAGTTTTCAAATTTGAAAACACTTTTTTTGTTTTTTGTTTTCTTTGTTGCTTTATTTATTTTATTTTGTTTCTACTTACAACAAAATACTTATTGTTGCTATTTTTTCCATTTTTTTGTTTTGTTTTCTGCATTATTTATTTTCTTTTGTTTTTTGCTTTATTTTTTATTCTTTTTGCTTTTAGTTTTAGAAAAATTATAAACTTTCTGAGAGCATGTGATCACCAGTGCGCATGGTGGGCTTCTTCCGGTGATCTGCCTCGCCTTTGAAATGCTTGACTTTCTTTCGACATTGATGGTTGGTCGGAAGAAATCGACGATGGCCCTGGTACACATTCTTCCTGCATTTGTCCAGGTATATACTTTCAGTGTCATCTAAACAGTGCGTGCATGCGTGGTATCCTTTGTTTGTCTGTCCTGAAAGGTTACTAAGAGCGGGCCAATCGTTGATGGTCACGAACAGCAACGCCTTAAGATTAAATTCCTCCTGTCTGTGCTCATCCCACGTACGTACACCGTTTCCATTCCACAGCTGTAAAAGTTCTTCAACTAATGGCCTTAGGTACACATCAATTTCGTTGCCGGGTTGCTTAGGGCCTTGGATGAGAACTGGCATCATAATGAACTTCCGCTTCATGCACATCCAAGGAGGAAGGTTATACATACATAGAGTCACGGGCCAGGTGCTGTGATTGCTGCTCTGCTCCCCGAAAGGATTAATGCCATCCGCGCTTAAAGCAAACCATACATTCCTTGGGTCCTTTGCAAACTCATCCCAGTACTTTCTCTTGATTTTTCTCCACTGCGACCCATCAGCGGGTGCTCTCAACTTCCCATCTTTCTTTCGGTTCTCACTGTGCCATCGCATCAACTTGGCATGCTCTTTGTTTCTGAACAGATGTTTCAACCGTGGTATTATAGGAGCATACCACATCACCTTCGCGGGAACCCTCTTCCTGGGGGGCTCGCCGTCAACATCACCAGGGTCATCTCGTCTGATCTTATACCGCAATGCACCGCATACCGGGCATGCGTTCATATCCTTGTATGCACCGCGGTAGAGGATGCAGTCATTAGGACATGCATGTATCTTCTCCACCTCCAATCCTAGAGGGCATACAACCTTCTTTGCAGCGTATGTACTGTCGGGCAATTCGTTATCCTTTGGAAGCTTCTTCTTCAATATTTTCAGTAGCTTCTCAAATCCTTTGTCAGCCACAACATTCTCTGCCTTCCACTGCAGCAATTCCAGTACGGTACCGAGCTTTGTGTTGCCATCTTCGCAATTGGGGTATAACCCTTTTTTGTGATCCTCTAACATGCGATCGAACTTCAGCTTCTCCTTTTGACTTTCGCATTGCGTCCTTGCATCGACAATGACCCGGCGGAGATCATCATCATCGGGCACATCGTCTGGTTCCTCTTGATCTTCAGCAGCTTCACCCGTTGCAGCATCATTGGGCACATCGTCTGGTTCCTCTTGATCTTCACCAGCTCCCCCCGTTGCAGCATCACTGTATTCAGGGGCACATAGTTGTCATCGTACTCTTCTTCTTCGCCGTCTTCCATCATAACCCCTATTTCTCCGTGCCTCGTCCAAACATTATAGTGTGGCATGAAACCCTTGTAAAGCAGGTGGGAGTGAAGGATTTTCCGGTTAGAGTAAGACCTCTTATTCCCACATTCAGTGCATGGACAACACATAAAACCATTCTGCTTGTTTGCCTCAGCCGCATCGAGAAACTCATGCACGCCCTTAATGTACTCGCGGGTGTGTCTGTCACCGTACATCCATTGCCGGTTCATCTGGGTGCATTATATATAATTAAGTGTCCAAATTAATAGAAGTTCATCATCACATTAAAACCAAAGTGCATACATAGTTCTCATCTAACAACATATAGCTCTCCAGAGCATCTAATTAATTAAACCATACATTGAAACTATGTAAAACATTTCAATGCGAAAACAAATGCGATCATAATTGCAACCAAGGTAACAGTTGATCCAACGGCATAATGATACCAAGCCTCGGTATGAATGGCATATTTTCTAATCTTTCTAATCTTCAAGCGCATTGCATCCATCTTGATCTTGTGATCATCGATGAGATCCGCAACGTGCAACTCCAATATCATCTTCTCCTCCTCAATTTTTTTTATTTTTTCCTTCAACAAATTGTTTTCTTCTTCAACTAAATTTAACCTCTCGACAATAGGGTCGGTTGGCATTTCCGATTCACATACATCCTACATAAATAAAATCTATGTCACGTTGGTCGGCATAATTTTCATAAACAATAAATGAACCAATAGTTATAAAGATAATATATATACCACATCCGAATCATAGACAGGATGAGGGCCGACGGGGGCGGATACCAAAACCATCGCACTATATAAGATGCAATAATAAAAGTAAGAAAATAATACAAGTATCTATGTAAACATACAAGTAAGAATATTTTTCCTTTCAGAAAGAAGATAAAACAAGAGGCTCACCATGGTGGTGCCGGCAATGAGCTCGGCGCGGGTGATCGACGGCGGTGAAGACGGGGATGGGGCGTGACGGACCGCTAAACCTAGACAAATATTATGGAAAATGGAGCTTGGAGGTCGAGCTTGGAGAGGAGAAAGCTTAAGTAGTGTGGCTCGGGCATTGCATCGAACACCTTGTGTGCATAGGAGGTGAGCTAGAGCACCACCAAGCTCTCTCCCCCTCGGCCAGAGAAAAACAGAGCACTGGGGTGCTCTACTCGTGAGCGAGGGGTATATATAGGCACCTCATTGGTCCCGGTTGGTGACATGAGCCGAGACTAAAGGGGAGCCTTTGGTCCCTGTTCAAGCCACCAACCGGGACCAATGGTGGTGGGTCAGGAGCGAGGCCCATTGGTCCCGGTTCATCCCACCAACTGGGACCAAAAGGTCCAGATGAACCGGGACCAATGGCCCACGTGGCCCGGCCGCCCCCCTGGGCTCACGAACCGGGACCAATGCCCACATTGGTCCTGGTTCTGGACTGAACCGGGACTAATGGGCTGACCCGGCCTGGACCAAAGCCCTGTTTTCTACTAGTGCTACAAAGAAGGATGTACACCCGAAATAGTTACAACACGAAGGAACAAGATATCCAAAAGGAAGTCATAGATATACCAATAAGATATTTGCTTGGAAGCATAGCACATGGCTAGATATGGTCTTATTATATATAAATGAATTCCTACCACACACCCATCAAAGACATCACAACTAGCAACATGAGATCATCGTTGAGATTCTTTGAGAAAGGAAACAAGCATCACAAGATGGAATGAATATCAAACTCCGAAAAGAGAGGATGGTTCCAAACAAACCAAACTCTCTACAAAGTTTCATGATGGCACAAAGTACCAAAACGAAAACGGCTTGCCTTCCACCAACACACGCTTGATAAGGATCGCAATATGAGTGTTTTATAGAAAATAGGATAGCTCCCCCATGACTAGTGCATTATAGAGAATTTGCATTTGAATACAAAATGCACAAGGTGGGATCACCACTTCCACTATATCTAGAAAACACTAGACAAGATCAAGAAATAAACAAGATCCACAAGTGGTATGGAAGACAAAGGGAGTTGATACATTCCTTGGCAAGATAAAAGGCAAATAAAGGCACAAGCCAATGTAAAGATGATCAATAAATTCTACCACACAAGTGAGTACCAATTGTCAAAAGACAAGAAGTAAATGGAAATAATTCCCGGTGGTAGATTGCAAGGATATCCAACATCATCTTTACACCAAACACAACCAAATTGCAACTTGTAGAGCCAACATGCCACCTAGAAACAAGATAATTTACAATATCAATTCTAGGTGACAATATCTCAAATGTACACATTTTCTAGGCTTGTAATATGCACATAGCATATTATTCCCCCATAATGTGATACCAATAAAAACTGAACAAGAGGCAATAAGAGTATCCAACAAGAGATAATTAATGGACTATTTAGAATTTGAATTTCTCATGAGAAGACATACCACATAGCGACTAGATAATCTTGTAATATCAATACTAGATGGTATTACTCATGTACAGACATTTATAGGATTGTGAGGTGCACAAAGCACATGACTCCCCCATAATGGGATATTCCATTAATCTCTCACAAGAGCCAACTAAGAAATAAACAAGATGCAAAAGGCTCAACGCAAGACACACACGTACATGATGTGCAAACCAACACACACATACATGATCGCTCAAGATAATCAAGTTGGAAGCACAACATATACAAACACATGCAAGGAACAAAACCAAAACATGAAAGGGGGCAAGTAACTTTCAATGTAAGCAATTTAAGTACAAGTTACCGCAAGGAGGCACATTGGATATAAGATATAAATGTAGCGACCAGACCTCAAACGGTCCAATTTCTGTGCTCAGGTGTCATCCCCGGATCAGTAATGCTGACACCACACAGTACTTGAAGGATTTATAACAGAGTACCAATCACACACTTATTACATCGGAGTATCTCAAAGAGAACTTATTACAATAAATATGGCTTAAGGTCATCTAATATCGATAACAGCGGAAGGCTTGGAAGATAAGTGAGTCCATCAACTCCAACGGCATCACTGAGTATAGAACCATGACCTTAAAGGCACCTTACTCGTCGTCTAAAAAGTCTGCAACATGAACGTTGCAGCCCGAAATGGGTCAGCACATGGAATATGCTGGCAATGTAACACATAGAAAGCAATGAAAGAATAAGTCTATACTACATGCATATTTGGCTGGTGGAAAGCTCTATGGTTACAGTTTTGCGTAAAGCCAATTTTTCCCTACCGCAAAGGAATAAATTTTATTTAACTATCATGGTGGTTGTTAAACATTGAGAGTGTAGACACGCTCTCAATCCCAATTAAGCATCATCATTAAAAACCCAACAATATTAATTTAGAGTAACATGATGAGATTCACATGATCATCCAAGTACTAGATACTCAAGTTGTCCATAACCGGGGACACGGCTAACCATGATTAGTTTATACACTCTGCAGAGGTTTGCGCACTTTTCCCCACAAGACTCGATCTCCTCCATTAGAATTCTCGCACTACATGGTGTTTGAGAAACGGATGACCGAGACATAGTCTTTCGGAAGTGCTCACACCTTACGAACGGGTAGACCGTTACACCTATTTTCCCCTACATCTGCTAGTCTACCACTGTAAGAGTTCGCACAACTTAGTCAACTATGCTAGAGCCCATAGTAGCTTGTGGCTGCACACGGAGGTTTCTAGCATGAACAATCTCATGATCCCTTTGAGCCTGGGTGGCGGTCCAAAAGAAAACAGGCAATCGCTGGAATACCCAGGTGCCTCAGTCCACCCAGATCTTTATTTAAGTTGCCACCTTAGATAAACCATTAATTTAACAATCTCACATCTGTCATGGATTTCACTCACCCAATCCACGTCTACTAGCATAGCATGGCATAATAAGCAAACATAGAAGTAACTCCCAAAGGTTTGATAATAAACATGTAATAGGTACTACCTCAACTACTTCCCAAACCCACAATTTAATTAGATCCTAATCAATGTGTGAGGATTGATCTAATGCAATAAAAACTGGGTAGTAGGAGGTATGATCAAAGTGTTACTTGCCTTGGTGATGATCCGAGAAACCTAGCGATTCAAAGTAGAAAGCGACGCACTCCGGGTACTCTATCGCAAACAAACAAGCATACAATAAGTACTCATCTAATGCACAGGTAAAACTCAAATAAGAGATCTAACCAGAAAGTTCAACTTAAGAACTCCGATTGGCAAAAAGAACCAAATCGAACGAAGCAACGAAAGGCAAACGGCAAAAGAAACAGGCTTCATTTACTATTCTGGATCTAGGGCAATTTTTACAGAGGGAAAAACTTGTTTGAGTTGGTTAAACAGAAAGAGAGTTTCGAGACGAAACTCCAGGCGCTTGAATCGCCTGATTCCGATAAACGAGCAAAAAGTTATACTAGAACGAAAATCGGATCAGGAATCGCGATCAAAAAATTGCGGATTTAATCCGAGAAAAAGAAAACGACGAACAGATTAACGAACGAACGTTCGTTATCTGGATCTAAACGATGAACGCGTTCGTTAAAACGAACGAACGAGCGAACGCTCGCTAAATAAATAAACCAGAAAAATCGATCTATCAAAAAAACGAAACTAAAAAAACGAAAAAAACCGGTGAAAACCTAACGGTTTTCTAAAAAAACCGACGGGCGGCTTGACCTCGACGGCGGTGAACTCCGGCGGCGGCGGGGCTGCGGCGGCGGCGGCTTGGGTTTGGGGCGCGGGGCATGGCGCGGCTGGGCTGGGGCTGAAGCGGCCCGGGGCGCGGCTATATAAAGCCCCGGCCAGGCGGAGTCCTGGCCGGTTACGGCCCAAATTCGGTTCGGTCTTTTTTCAAAAAAATAATTACGCTCAGAGAAAAGAAAGGAATACTAAACGGACTCCAAAAATCCCGAAATAAATGTTCCCCGGCTTCTAAAATCAAGCCGCACAGGATGAACATTTATTTGGGGCATAAATGCAATTTTGAAAAATGCGCATTTTTCCTAATGCTAATAAAATAGCAAATAAATCAAAAATAAAATCTTATTTGATTTTATAATTAAATCCTTAATATTTCTTTATTTTGGGAAAGTCATTTTATTCCCTCTATCATATTTTTGTAATAGAAATAATTGAAGATAAAATAAATAAAACCGAATGATCCTATTTTCAAAATTTGAGAAAACTCAAATATGAAAAAAAACGAAATCCCCAACTCTCTCCGAGGGTCCTTGAGTTGCGTAGAATTTCTAGGATCAACCAAAACACAATGAAAATATGATATGCAATGATGATCGAGTGTATAACATTCCAAATTGAAAATTTGGGATGTTACAAACGTACCCCCCTTAAGATGAATCTCGCCCTCGAGATTCGGGTTGGCTAGAAAATATGTGAGGGTGGTCCTTCAACAATTCTTCCTCTCATTCCCAGGTGGCTTCATCCTTCATGTGGTGGCTCCACTGAACTTTGCAAAACTTGATAACCTTGCTGCGGGTGACTCGGCTGGCATACTCAAGAATCTTGACGGGTTTCTCCTCATAGGTCAAATCACTGTCCAACTAAATCGCTTCTAGTGGCACTGTGTCTCTCAGCGGTATATCAGCCATCTCTGCGTGGCACTTCTTCAACTGGGAAACGTGGAACACGTCGTGAACTCCTGACAATCCTTCGGGCAATTCCAACTTATAAGCTACTTCTCCCATACACTCCAAAACTTTGTATGGTCCTACAAAACGTGGCGCTAACTTTCCCTTAACTCCAAAACACTTAACTCCTCGAAGTGGAGATACTCGAAGATAAACTCGGTCTTCGACTTCGTAAACTGTCTCCTTGCGTTTAGAATCTGCGTAGCTCTTCTGCCTGGACTGGGCTACCTTGAGCGTATCGCGAATCAATTTCACTTTCTGTTCAGACTCCTTAATCAGATCCGGTCCAAACAACTGGCGGTCTCCAACTTCATCCCACGATAATGGGGTCCTGCACCTTCTTCCGTACAAGGCTTCGAAAGGGGCCATCTTCAAACTGGATTGATAACTGTTGTTATAAGAGAACTCTGCATATGGCAAATTCTCGTCCCAACTAGATCCGTAATCTAGCGCACAAGCTCTCAGCATATCCTCCAAAATCCGATTTACTCTTTCGGTCTGTCCATCTGTCTGCGGATGGAAAGCTGTACTAAACTCTAGCCTGGTACCCAAAGTTTCATGCAAATGATTCCAGAACTTTGAGGTAAACTGGGTTCCTCTATCTGATACAATGCTCCTTGGAACTCCATGCAGACATACGATCCTGGTCATGTATATCTTTGCCAACTTGGCACTAGTATAGGTAGTCTTCACTGGAATGAAATGAGCTACCTTTGTCAAACGATCGACTACAACCCATATCGAGTCATAGCCTGAACGTGTTCTGGGAAATCCTGTAATAAAATCCATGCCTAACTTATCCCACTTCCATTCGGTATCGGCAATGGCTGTAGCAATCCTGCTGGCTTCTGATGTTCTGCCTTTACTCTCTGACATACATCACAAACTGCTACATACACCGCAATATCCTTCTTCATTCCGGTCCACCAGAAAGTATCCTTCAAATCCAAATACATCTTGGTATTTCCTGAATGAATCGAATAGGGTGAATCATGGGCCTCTTGCAGAATTAACTTCCTGATCTCCGAGTCATTAGGCACATAAACACGGTCTTCAAACCATAAGGTATCGTGCTCATCCTCACGAAATCCTTTAGCTTTTCCTTTGCTTATTTTCTCCTTAATAGAAGCAATCTCCTTGTCAGTCTTCTGGGCTTCTCTGATCTTATCCATCAAAGTAGACTGAATCTCCAATGCTGCTACATAGCCTCTCGGGACTATCTCCAAACATAGCTCACGAAGATTTTCGGCTAACTCCCTTGGTAAATCTCCCGTCATTAGGGTGTTGACATGACTTTTACGGCTCAGCGCATCGGCTACTACGTTAGCCTTTCCGGGGTGATAATGCAATATCATATCATAATCCTTGATGAGTTCCAACCATATCCTTTGTCTGAGATTCAACTCCTTCTGCGTGAAAATATACTTCAAACTATTGTGATCTGTGTACACCTCGCAATGGTTTCCAATGAGAAAGTGTCTCCAGGTTTTCAATGCATGCACTACGGCTGCTAACTCCAAATCATGCGTAGCATAATTCAACTCATGAGGCTTGAGCTGTCGTGAGGCATATGAAACAACTCTTCCTTCCTGCATAAGCACTGCTCCATGTCCTCGACGTGAAGCGTCGCAATACACCTCATAATCCTTGGTCTGATCTGGCAAAATCAACATAGGTGATGTAACCAAACGTTTCTTCAACTCCTGGAAACTGGCCTCACATTCCTCAGTCCATATGAACTTGGTATCCTTCTTCAACAACTCCGTCATAGGCTTTGCAATCTTCGAGAAATTTTCAATAAATCTCCGGTAGTATCCTGCGAGTCCAAGAAAACTCCGGATCTCTCCAACTGTTGTTGGCGCTTCCCAATTTTTCACAGTGTCAACCTTAGTGGGATCTATTGCTATACCATCTCCGGATATAACGTGTCCGAGAAATCCAACTTCCTTCAACCAAAACTCACATTTGCTAAACTTAGCATATAACTGATGTTCTCTGAGCTTACCAAGTACCAAACACAAATGCTCCTTATGCTCCTCTTCATTTTTCGAGTAAACCAGGATATCATCAATGAACACTACGACGAACTTATCCAAAAACTCCATAAATAATTTGTTCATCATGTTCATAAAATATGCAGGTGCGTTAGTCAGACCAAATGACATAACCGTATACTCGTACAGCCCATACCTGGTGGTAAAAGCTGTCTTAGGTATATCCTGTTCTCGAATCTTCAACTGATGCTATCCTGATCGTAGGTCGATCTTGGAAAATACCTTAGCTCCTTGCAATCGATCAAACAGATCATTGATCATCGGTAGTGGGTACTTGTTCTTGATGGTTACTTCATTCAATCCTCGATAATCAACAACCATCCTTAACGATCCATCCTTCTTCTCCACTAGGAGTACTGGCGATCCCCAAGGTGAAGAACTTGGGCGAATATAACCTTTATCCAATAACTCCTTAATCTGCTTTTTAATCTCTTCCAAATCCTTTGCGGGCATCCTATATGGTCTCTTAGATATTGGCCCTGTGCCTGGCAAAAGCTCAATCAAAAACTCAATATCTCTATCTGGTGGCATGCCTGGCAACTCTTCTGGAAATACATCAGGGAAATCCTTCACTACTGGTACTTCCTCCTGCACAACTCATGTTAAACAATTTACTTGAGTCCTCTTCGGCACATGCCGGGATACATACTTGATCCTTCTTCCTTCTGGGGTGGTAAGAAAAATTGACTTACTGGCGCAATCGATGTTTCCTCCATACATCGACAGCCAATCCATACCCAGGATTACATCCAAACCTTGTGATTCCAAAATGATCAAATCTGAGGGAAACACATGCCTACCTATACTCAATGGCACTTGAAAACATCCCTTACTAGCCATATACTCCGCTCTTGGTGAGCTTACTAGCATAGGTGTTCTAAGAACTTTGGTGGGCAGATTATACTTATCCACAAATCCCCTTGATATGTATGAATGTGATGCACCTGTATCAAAAAGAACGAGTGCAGTAAATGACTTAACCAAAAACTTACCGGTTACTGCATCCGGCTGCTCTTCAACCTCCTCCATGTTAACGTGGTTCACCTGTCCCCTATTGAAAGGGTTCGGCTTCTTCCCCGAGCTTCCATTGACATTTCCATTCTGGGATTCAGGACATTCATTGGCATAATGTTCGGTCTTCTGGCACTTGAAACAAGTGACTTGGCTCAGGTCTCTCTTGACTGGGGTTGATGGGTTGGTACGGTTCTGGCCATTGCTTCCTCCATTCCCATTACCATTCTTGATGCCATTGTCATTGTGCGAGCTACCTCCTCCATGGGTATTGTTGGGGATATTACTACTGGGCGTAAACCGGCCTATCTGGGCCGGGTTAACTTCATCAGTAGTTAATTATGTTAAAGCCCAGAAGGCAGATGAGAGCTCAAGGCCCATGGTCGGTTTAAGGCCTGTAGCTGTAAACCGGCGTTGGTATGTAACTTGTATTGTAAGTTAGGAATAAGTAGAGACCAAACCGGACACATCTATGAGCCGGTATTGGGAATATGTGAACCGACGGGCGTCACCCGAGTATATAAGGGGACGACCCGGCAGCGGTTCAGGGGACAGACAACAACTCGAGACATAGGCGAAGCTTGTTTGCTCCCTAGTCATCGAAACCCCATCAATTCCATCACAACTAGACGTAGGCTTTTACCTTCATCGAAGGGGCCGAACTAGTATAAACTCTCTTGCGTCCTTGTGTCCGCTTTAACCCCTTCAAGCTAACCCGTCGCGATGGCTCCACGACTTAGTCCTTTCTCTAGGACATCTGTCGTGACAAAACCACGACAGTTGGCGCCCACCGTGGGGCTATCGCATGATGGTTTCCTGTTCTTGGAGGGCCGCTTTGAAGGACTCAAGGGCTACGTTGTAGGACGGATGACTAAGAGTCATCGCGGCAAGATCTACATCGACGACGCAGGCTGGGGCCCCGAGGCCGGCTCAATTGAGTACGGGTACCGGGTCCCCTTTGGTAGCATTCATGTTTTCATTGGCAAGATCGGTGGACCGGGCCCTGAGCCGGACATCTGCACCGACCTCGTCGAGACGGCTCAGCGTGCGCATTCCGCCCGGGTTAAACCGGCCATGAAGCGTGCCTTCGTGGGAGTCATCCATGGAGGAAGTTATGAGGATGGATCGGAATTTCGCGGGGCCACTGTCATTTGTTTCGGTGACGAATCTTCGACCGGAGAAACCGGATCTCTTTATCAGCTACAAGATGGCCGGATTGGGAGCTGTTCCGATGGCGACAGTATTCCGGACCCCTCTGATCTGCCCAACCGGGTTGGAATATTCATGACCGGAACACAAGCAACGCTTCATTCTTTGACAGCCGCGGCAACGATCTCCGGTTCAGCAGCGGTGATGGCTGCCGGGGCAGGAGGCCCTGTGCGCCCGCCGGCTCAGGTTCTATCAAAACTATTTGATGCGTTGGCTGTGCTTATGGCGGAAGTTAATCTGCCAGATCAGGACGTTCACAACATGGAGATTGCAAAGATAAAGGAACAGATCACCCAGGACAAGGCGGATCTGGCGGTTGAGGACACCAGGATGGCCGCAGAGTAGGCCGCTTTAGACGCACAGGCCTACAGGCTTATGTTGGAGCAGAGCGCGTCGCATGAAGTCATGAGGAGGAAGCACCGATCCCGCTTACCTCCGGTTTTCGAGGCCAGAGACCTTTTCAACACTCCAGGACCAAGAGCCGGCAATCCGCTGGAAGGGAACCGGGCAGAAGCCCCTGGGACTGGTGCACCGGTTCAGCCTCGTCAGATGGACCCGCCTCGTCAAAACATCGTTATACCTCAGGATGCTTTAACACCTCCGAGTCACTACTCCAACCCAATGGACAATCTTGTTGCCGCTGCTGCACGGCTGGAGGCCATTCCAATTGAAGGTGACTCGCCGCAGGCAGTAGAGACGTGACGGGTCAAGGAACTTCTGAGGACAGCTTTGGCCCAACAGGAAGCGTACTCGTACAACCGCGACCGGATCCACTCGACCTCCCGTCCAAGCCGGAGCTATAGCAGACATATGGATGAACCAGCAGTGTCGAATAATGAACGACGTGGAGCACCCCGTGGCAACAACCCGATAGGTGGTGCTGATGACGCTCAGGAAGTGGTGAATCGGGCCCGAGCGCGCAGGGAGGCCGAGTTAGCCGCACAACATCAGGCTCGGCAGCTCACGTCGGTTCGTCCAACCATCTCGATCGAACCTGGTGTTACTTCTAGTTCTTTGGGGGTGCCTTGTCTTATCCCCGCTTTACGCAACGTGCGCCTGCCCAAGGATTTCAAAGGCCCGCGCAAGGTACCAAATTACACGGCGGATCAACCTCCAGAGACATGGGTGGAGAGCTATGAGATGGCCATGGAAATGCTTGATGTGGATGACACGGCGTGTGCGAAATACTTCACCATGATACTTGAAGGAATGGCCCGTACTTGGTTAAAAAGCTTTCCAGCTAATTCTATCAGTTCATGGGCCCAATTACGAGCCCGGTTTATCAGCAATTTCAAGGATACCTGTAAACAGCCTATGTCGATAGTAGACTTAGCGGCATGCGTCCAGGAGGAGGGAGAATCAATGACTCATTGGGTGCGCCGGGTTTCACAAGTGTTGCACTCCTCAGACCGCATCAACGCTGACATCACAATATTAATCCTAGAAGGCAACTGCCAGTTTGGGCCCCTGAAGTTGAAATTGGGACGGATGAAGCGTCATTGCACCGACATGGGGACCCTCATGGCCGCTTTGGTGAAATATGCTGATTCTGATAGTACCAAGGATCCCGAATCTGATGATGAGAAGATAGGGAAAGGGAAGAAGAACAGCAGCTCCAAAGGTCAGCAGCATCACTGGGTAGGCAATGGCGGAGGTGGCAAGCGTAAAGCGGATGGTAACATGGACTTTGTGGCTAATACCAACGCACAGGACAATGGCCAGCGACGCAAGGGTAGGCCGAAAAATCGTAATGGAGCACCCAACCCTAACCCAAACCGCCTAAACTATCTGCTAAGCCAGCCCTGTCCAAGACATGGGACGAAGGAGGAGCCAGCAAACCACCTTTGGAAGGATTGCTTTATTATGCAGGAGTTCAAGAATTCTAATAATTTCCGGTATGATCACGAATCTGGCGGTGGCTCAGGGTCCGGGCCGGGTTACGGTGGAGGAAGTTCCGGTTCAGGATTTAATGGTAATCCGGGCGGACATAATGGTCAAAATAGTCAGAACAACCAGGGTGGTTACAACCAACAGCAGCAACAGTCAGGTTACCAGAGCAACCCAAAGCAGTTGAGTAGTGGGCAGTACCATGTCTTTACCACTAGCTTGGACAAGCGAGACCGGAAGGTTCAGAGGCGGGCAGTCAACTCTGTTGAACCGGCCATACCCCGTTATCTACGTTGGTCTGAACAGCCAATCATATGGAGCAGAGAGGATCACCCACCCCAGGTCGATAATCTGGGTTAGCTGGCTCTGGTGGTGGCGCCTCAGGTGGGAGGTTATAAGTTCACCAAGGTGCTCATGGATGGAGGGAGCAGCATTAACATCCTGTACTATGAGACCTTCCGTCGTATGGGACTAACAGATAAGAATCTCAAACCGTCTAATATAGTATTCCACGGTGTAGTGCCTGGCAGATCAGCATATCCCGTTGGTAAGATAGCTCTGGAAGTGGCCTTTGGAGATGATCATGATTCCAGGTCGGAGACATTGACGTTTGAAGTGGTGAAAATCCAAAGTCCATATCATGCCCTGTTTGGGCGACCGGCATACGCCAAGTTTATGGCTCGGCCCTGTTATGTGTATTTGCAGCTCAAGATGCTGGGTCACAAGGGGACAATAACGGTTCACGAAAGCCGCAAAATCGCTTTGGAATGCGAGGAAGGAGATGCGGCTTATGCAGAGTCGGTTTGTGCCACCGAGGAGTTGAAGTACTATAAGGACAATGTTGATCCGGCGGACATGACTCCGTTGAAAAAGCCAACTACGGAGCATGATCCGGCCCTGAAGTTCAAATCGGCAGCAGAAACTAAGCTTGTTGACTTCGTACCTGGCAATTCGTCCAAGCAGTTCAGCATTAGTGCCAACTTGGATCCAAAATAGGAAAGCGCGCTCATCGAGTTCATCCGTGAGAATGGGGCATTTTTGCATGGAAGCCCTCCGACATGCCAGGTGTACCGAGGCAACTCGCTGAGCACACACTTAATGTGGATCCTAAATATAAACCGGTGAAACAGTTCCTCCGCCGGTTTAACGAAGAAAGGCGCAAGGCAATTAGAGAAGAGGTAGCCAGGCTCTTAGCAGCTGGCTTTATTGTTGAAGTTTTTCACCCCGAGTGGCTTGCCAATCCGGTGCTGGTCCTCAAGAAAAACGGCACCTGGCGCATGTGTGTGGATTACACAGATCTTAATAAAGCTTGTCCAGCAGATCCTTTTGCCCTCCCCCGTATTGATCAAATTATAGATGCTACGGCGGGTTGTGAGCGTTTAAGTTTTTTGGATGCGTATTCTGGCTATCATCAGATCAAAATGGCAGTTAAGGACCAGGAGAAGACAGCATTTATAACTCCCTTTGGAGCCTTCTGCTATGTGTCTATGCCCTTCGGGCTCAAGAGTGCCCAGGCAACTTACCAACGGTGTGTACAAAATTGTCTTCACAAGCAGATTGGCCGTAATGTACATGCTTACGTGGATGATATCATGGTTAAATCCAGGGAGAAGGAGACTCTGATTGATGATTTGAAGGAAACCTTTGATAACTTGAGAACATACAAGATGATGCTTAATCCGGACAAGTGTGTCTTTGGTGTACCGGCGGGCAAGCTATTGGGTTTTCTAGTGTCCAATAGGGGAATTGAGGCTAATCCGGAGAAGATCATGGCTATCACCTCCCTGGCTAAACCGAAGTGTATCAACGATGTTCAGCACCTGGCAGGCCGGATTGCTGCGCTAAGCTGGTTTATCAGTCGCCTGGGTGAGAAGGCAATCCCTTTGTATCAGATGTTGAAAAAGATGGGTCAATTTGTCTGGAGTTCTGCTGCCGATGAAGCATTTGAGGACTTAAAGCGGCAATTGGCCAATCCGCCTGTGCTCGCCGCTCCCGTTGACAAGGAGCTGTTACTGCTATATGTTGCTGCTAATGTTCAGGCGGTCAGCGTAGCTATTGTGGTGGAGCGAAAGGAGGCAGGTAAGGAGCATCCGGTTCAACGTCCGGTCTATTATATCAGCGAGGTGCTCATTAAGTCCAAGCAAAGGTATCTGCATTGGCAGAAGCTGGTGTATGGAGTTTTTATGGCAAGTCGGAAGCTTAAACAATATTTCCAAGGGCACTCAATTACGATGGTCAGTTCTGCTCCTTTGGGAGATATCATCCAGAACCGGGAAGCAACTGGCCGGATTGCAAAGTGGGCCATAGAGCTGGGGCCGTACGGTTTGAAATATGTGCCTCGGACAGCGGTTAAGTCTCAAGCACTTGTTGATTTCATCAATGATTGGACGGAAATGCAAGCACCTGAAGAAAAGCCGGATCATACGTATTGGACCATCCATTTTGACGGATCCAGGCAGTTGGAAGGCTCGGGGGCTGGAGTCGTATTAACTTCCCCACGAGGTGATAAGTTTTGTTATGTTCTCTGTTTAATGTTCCCTTGTACTAACAATGCAGCTGAGTATGAAGCCTTGCTCCATGGTCTCTGGATGGCTAAGGAGATGAATCTAAGTCGAGTTAAGTGCTTCGGTGACTCGGACCTTGTGGCTCAGCAAGTATCTGGCACTTGGGACTCCAAGGAACCACTCATGGCAGCATATCGTCGTGAGGTGGATACTGTCGCAGGTTATTTCAAAGGCTATCAGGTGGACCACGTGGACCGGCGGAAAAATGAAGCGGCAGACGCTTTAAGCCGGCTGGGCTCTCAGCGCAAACCGGTCCCACCCAATGTTTTTCTGGATGTGCTGCACAACTCGTCGGTCAAGATCCCTGGTGAAGAGGATTTGGCTATCCCTGATCCAGAGGCTCAATTGGTGGCGGTTCTTCATGTTATTCCAGATTGGACACTTCCTTACCTGGCGTACAAGAACCGGGGTGAGTTGCCAGAGGATGAGATTCTAGCCCGGCAGATAATCCGGCGATCCAAGTCCATGGCCATCATAAACGGCGAGTTGCATCATTGCAGTATATCTGGAGCTTTTCAATGCTGCGTGTCTCCAGAAGAAGGCCGTGAAATTTTGCGTGAGATCCACGAAGGAGATTGTGGTCACCACGCCGGTTCAAAGTCTCTGGTGGCTAAAGCGTTTCGCCACGGTTTTTATTAGTTAACTGCTCATGCTGATGCGGAGGATCTGGTCAGACGATGTGATGGTTGCCAAAGGTTTTCAAGGCGTGCTCATGTACCGGCTCAAGAATTGAGAATGATTCCAATTACTTGGCCGTTTGCGACTTGGGGGCTGGATATGGTTGGGCCTTTCAAAAAGTCCAAAGATAAGAAGACCCACCTCCTAGTGGCGGTTGACAAGTTTACAAAGTGGGTGGAGGCAGAACCTGTTAGCAAGTGTGATGCGGCCACGGCGGTTCAGTTCATCAAAAAGGTGATTTTCCGGTTTGGCTTTCCGCACAGTATTATCACAGATAATGGTACCAACTTGTCCAAAGGTGCTACGAAGGAGTTCTGCGAACGGGAGCACATCCGGCTCGACGTTTCAACAATGGCACATCCACAATCCAATGGTCAAGCAGAAAGAGCTAATCAAGAGATCTTGAGAGGCATCAAGCCCCGGCTCATGGTTCCTTTGCAGAGAACGCCGGGGTGTTGGGTAGAAGAACTACCATCTGTGTTATGGAGCATCAATACAACACCCAACAGATCAACAGGATACACACCGTTCTTCATGGTTTATGGAGCGGAGGCGGTTCTCCCCAGTGATATCCGTCATGATTCACCTCGTGTCACGGCTTATGTTGAAGCAGACAACGAGACAGCACGATAAGATGCTTTGGACCGGTTGGATGAAGAGCGTGACATCGCAGCCGCCCGATCGGCGATTTACCAGCAGGATCTTCGTCGTTATCACAGTCGTCGGGTCAGAACCAGAACCTTTCAGGAAGGAGATTTGGTGCTTCGGCTCATCCAAGATCAGACTGATATGCATAAGCTATCCCCACCTTGGGAGGGGCCTTTCGTGGTCAGCAAGAATCTGCACAACGGATCATATTGTCTGATCGATATTCGAGAGCATAAGGACTCACGTAGATCAGAGGAGGAGACTAACAGGCCGTGGAATATAGCTCATCTTCGGCCTTACTATACCTGAGCCATTGGCTATACTTATGTACATATTACGACAATGTATATATTATGATTAAATATAATAAACCGGAACCTCGGCTAAAGCGGGGTATCTGTTCTTTTACATCATGTGAGGTTACACGGAGTTGCTCTAAACCGGCTTCCGGTTTACCCCTTGAGTTCGCTTTGCTAAAAGCATCGTGTTATATCACTTGGAGGATTGGTCGTGTCCGAACCAATACCATGCCTCTTGATAGGCGAGAGCCACCAGATCACTTGGGGACTTGGTCATGTCTGAACCAGTCATGCCTCTTGATCGGCCTAAGGCCACAGAATCACTTGGGGGCTTGGTCGAACCCGAACCATGACCATGCCATTTGGTCGGCATAAATGCCACGGTTTCATTTGGGGACCTGGCTGACTAGAACCATAGTTACACCTAACAGGAGCTTGGTCGTGTTTGGCCATGGTAACACCACTTGATCAGCTTAAATAAACCTTTTTTGGCTTTTGCTTCACACTTTTCTTTGAAGGGGTTTTTTTGCTTTTCATTGTGTTTTTTTAAACTGACAAAGTTTTTTAACCAATCAATTAACGGAACACAGTTCACGTCAATCCGGAGACTATCTGTCCGGTTTGATCCTTGTTGTTAACATCCTCTTATGGAGTAACACGGTGTTTATTATAACCTGGCACGGTTTACATGGTAAACCAGCGTCATATATATATATATATATACATGAGCTGTTATCTCCTCCAACAGTGTGAGTTTGCAAAACTCCACTTCAAGATTGGCCAAGCCAACTTCACGCTCAACGATGGCAGGTATTATGTATCTCAAAAATTTGATCATATACTTAAAATTTTGTTTTGGATGTTTTGATTTCATATATACAGACATCATATTCCGCCTGACGGTACAACCACGGTGGCACTTGACGAATTTCTCATTTCAGAAAGTGTTTTGGAAAGTTCATTACCACAGGAAGAACAAGTTATGCACGAAGGCATATCAACATCAAAGGTATTAGCTAGCCTATTACAAGGCAACATGGTGCCCATAATAATATAATTGTTTTTCACAAAGGAGAGGCAGTTTTAAAACAGGCTTCCGGTTC